>NC_089312.1:5319437-5414437 GCF_036669915.1 Pocillopora verrucosa
TTGACAAACGCCATGTGTAACGACCGACAGTCGCGAATACCTTGGCTATCGCGAAGCACATATTCAAAATCACGTGCGCCGTAGAAAAGATTAGAAGACGTACTGGAGAGCATTGAACAAATGTGGGCTCTGGAAAGACCCTGTTTACCAGGCTAGAAAAGTCGAACTGGGGGACCACGTTAATGTAGTGCGGGAAAGGATGCTCAATTGTGTTATAAAAGATGTGAGGTCAAGGTTTCCTAACCCTCCTGGTATTGCCTATATGGGGCATAAAAGGGAATAATAAAATTCTCATACAAATGCTCACCTCAAAGAGAGCCCAAGTACCCAATTTTTTTTGTGGTCCATTTTACAATGTCCACACAGCAAATTATAGTGACTTTCCTATAGGTTAGGAAAAGATATACAGTGCCAAGAGAAGTAACAGGAGGAAACAGAGAATGAGTCTGCTTGGAAATACCTTGTGTCAAACCTAATATTCATGTTTTCATTGCTTGGTGCCAGCAGTTGTTAGAATTGGTCCTCCCTAATGAACATTTTGGGCTCCTATTTGTAATTATCACAGAAACTGTGGTGCAATGGAAAACAGAAGAGACACCATTTGTTTATATTGAAAAAGGTAGACCAGATAGTTTCTCTGAAATTAAATGTCTTTGAAGTAAGCACCCTGGTCTCTGCCAAGTGGTTTGGATGCCTGGTATGTTGGTACATCTGTAGAGACGATGCTTCTCGATTTACATTTTCATTCTGTAAGACAAATGAGTCAATGAGCAAGAGAAGGTAGTGAATCCAAAAAGTGCCAAAGTAATTGTGCAGAATTAACAACATAAGTTTCTTACCCAATCAAGAATGGCTAACTCCATGCACATGTTGAATGTGTCATCCCCATAATGAATCCGCTTTGCAGCATAAATGAGCATCACTGAATGGAGAGACTCAATCCAATATGTTTCCCTGCACTGAAGAAGGCAACAAATTATGGGTGATTTTCTTTAACTGGAAAATGAATTTGTTTAACTCATTTACATCCTTTACCTCAACATCATTAATTTGGAAGAAGAGATAAACTTCTTCATGCAAAGAAACATAAACATACAGCATGCGTCAATTAATTACCCGCATGTAGTCCGATGCATGCCTATAAATTGAAGTGCCCATAATGGCTTCCCTGCATGCAGCTACTACTTCAGGTTTAGTTAAAAGTTTTTTGCTCATCACATAGCCATTCTGCTTGCACCGTGACTCCGCATGGCATCTGACATGATTTCCCTGAGTAATAAATACACCAAGTTATAGAAAAATAGATTAATAAATCAGTAGTAATAATTATAGTAAGTATAATGTCTCTTGTTCACCATTATTAAAGAAATATGTGCAATCTTTGAGGTAATGATCATGTCATATCTTACTAGAATACCACAACAAGAGGTACTTACAGAAATGAAAACAAAATACTATGTTCTCAATAAACAGTCACTCAAATTACCTGGTAATGGTCAACTACATTCAACAGTGTACCCTGAAATTCTTCTTCATCGGGTGGACTGTTCTTCATGCAGAAGTATACAAGGGTCCTTGTACTTTTCACTGTAAAATATTCACAATTATTATATTCCATTATAGTCATCTTATATAAAGAAGGAATTTGACATCTGTAGGTAATTGTGGAGAGAATGTAGCTTTTGATGACTCTCATAAGAGAGATATCTTACCTTTGTCTAACAATTCAAAAAACCACTTTGAGCCCTCATCCCTCTGGGCCCCTGAGGCAACTTCCTTCATTGCTTTAGTCACAGACTTTGCATCTGAAAATAAAAAAATATATATTAATACCAATACAATACTAACTTTCAAGAAATAGCCATAATCATCAAGACAAAATGAGCCAAAAAATACAAGTGTGTACTGAGTACCATGCCAAGAGTCAAAGGAATTAAGCATTCCTTTTGACAAGATCCATGTTTTTAGCTGTAATACAAAGTCATATGCCACATCTGCAATGTGGAACCCTGAAAAAAGAATTACTTTAGCTGCATTATAAAAGATACTTCTGACCTCCATATTTGTATTACATATGCGATATGATATTATTGAGGATGCAAATTTATCATACCTTGTGTCTCAGAGAGATAAGTCAGCAGCTCTTTTGTCATAGGGACCTCACGGCTTACTGCTGAAGTTTCATTGGCTCTACTCCAGTTGACAACTGCTAACACCTTGTGTTGAACATACCAGAGGTTCAACATATCATACAAAGAGATCAAGTAGAAACCATCTTACCAGAAAGAAAGGGCTGACACTGTTGTGTGTGCTGTTGATCAACTGGAATCATGTCTTGCATCTGTTATAACTCACTGCAAGAAGAAATGGTAGAAATCAAAACATGAAAATGGTCACATTTCTCTACTCACAGATATTTTCAAGGTTTACAATCTGATACAAGATTTTATATTTTTGTATGTGCCAGTCTACATAATATATTCCGAGTATGGCAGGTGTATAAGTATGTGGCCAAAGACAAAATGAAATTAAAATGACAACTTGTACCTCACCATTCACAGCATATGCAGGGTTACTCTTCACTTGTTCTTGAGTAGCCACCATGGACTCATTGGAGACCCTCTTCATGACTGTCAAGTAACTGAGCTTTTTCAAGACTGTTGAAGTGATTAAAAATAGAAGTATTTTAGAACTGCATCTGGTACGGCACAAACCAAAGAAGGAACAGTTCAGTCAGTTTGAGCTATCTTGGTAGAACATTCATGATTTAGCAACCTGCAAACTGCTGTTGACTGCCTTCTCCTTGCGAGGAGAAAGACTACATGATTTTCAGAGCATCTGAGCATGTGCATTGCTAACCTGTGTCGGAGGTCTTTTCTCCCTCTGACCCGATGTTGGCTGCTTGACAGAAACTTGTGTATTCTGTCTCTGTCAAGCCACAGGACAATACTCCATGAATCAATCTATGAAAGAGAAACAGAGAAGTGACCAGTTACAAAAAACAAAAAACTGTAAAATTCCGAGATAACAAATTTCTGTAAATTTCGAGCAAAAATAAAAGAGTGATCACCTCAAATTTACATAGTACTTTGGAGGAGATCCTCCCATGATAGGGGAGGAGAGCCACTTGAAAGAATCTCCACCAACACATGAAATTGTCACCGACACTACACGACTCTGTCGATTGAAGACAAGTGACTCGCAATCGAAGGGTTTTCCACATTAACAACATGATGTCGTTAGCGTATTAGAGAAAAAAAAAACAGAGTTCGCAGAGATTTTTTACTACAGAGATATATGGAGTCGTTCTCCACTGAAGATGCAGTGATTTGCATTCTTTGTGACGTACGCTCTGCTTGTGGAGGGGAAATTGGAGAAAAAGGATCAGCAAAAGGCAAAGAAATACGCAAAGATGGAGTGGAAAAAGCTGAAAGAATTGAAAACCGTGCAGTTATGGATGGTGTAGAAAGAAGAGATGGGTTCGGACTTCCCGTTGATGAGAAGCTCAGTCGCTCGATGTCAGTCGTTTCCTCTCAATTTTCTCCTCAAGAGCTAACAGAAGAGCTTCCATCAAATCTGCATTCTGTGTGCTTGTCGTCGCTTTTGTAAGATTCAACGAGCCTTTGGCCATCTTTATGCGGTCTTTGATGCCGAGAAGTCTGCTCTCCTGAGCTCGAGGAACTTCTATGTTGAACGAGAACTGAGGACCTCGATCCGTTGGACGCTTTTTCTTGGGTACAGATGCATTATTTCCCTCAGCCATAACGAATAAATTTCCCAATAAATATATCTTTCGAGTAGCGACAGCCAAGACTGAAACTAGAGTTGTGAAATTCTGTCTCAAAATGGCACTTACTTGTGAAATCGTCCATACTTCAGAGGTCTTGTCACAGAATTGTCACAGATAACAATAGTTTGAGTATTGCGCATAGAATGAGTCATGAATCCGCTAGTTTCAATGGGAATAATCTGAAGGCTCGAAGAACCAGTTTGTATTAGGGGCTTGGGACATAAGCCGAAGTTACACGGCGCGAATTTTGAAAAGACAACTGTGCGAGTGTCTTGTTGACCGCAGATAGCGCTTTGAGCGGCTGAACGATAAGTTAATGCCAATTAATATCAAAATGAGCTCAATTATGGGAATGAGAGTCAACAAGACGCAATATCTTCTAATTGATGGACACAAGAAAAAACACTTAAAAAGTGTCTTCTATGCAGACCGTTTCACTTATGGTGGGAACGTTGGTCGCCATATTGGATGATTTTTGCATTTGAGCTGAAACAAAGGGGAGGAGCCAACCTATTTATAACGCGCCTTCGTGTTAAAATTCACCTTTCACAAAGCCTTTCCCTAACGCAAGCAATCATCAGGAAAAAATAATCAATTCGGACTTTTTTCCATAAAATGAATGTTCAAAATGAACATTCCCACATTCCCACCTCCCACTTAGAGAACACACTGATAGGTCAAAAAGAGATATTTTGTTTATTAAACTTGAATCATCTACAAACAGTATTATGTCAAAACTAATGTTCGCTTCTTTGCGCAAGTTTAGGCTGTGTATTTTTTTTTTTTTTAAATTAATTTCTTTGGAGCTGCCGATGTAAATTTAAAGAAAGGCACCATTCTCGCAGGCGAGCTGCAATTTTAAACCAAATCCTCTGACTCTTCCCTTCCGGCCACTTAAGCGATAAATGATGACCGGTAACTAAGGTCTAGAAGGATTTGGCCGAAATTCCAAGGGTCTCCCTCAGTAGAAGAGGAGTCTGGAAAGAAGTCAAGAGTTAATTTCTATTCCTACAGATGTACTTTGCAAACTCTGTAAGTCTTAAAACTTCATGAGATGATTAATTTGCTTTATTGTCTTTCTTAATATCGTTTACGTAGGCATTTAGATGACAATCAGATAGCAGAGCTACCACGTGGAGTCTTCAGCTACAACACCAAGTTGATTCAACTGTAAGTAAACAACATTTATTGCTTATCCCATGAGACTTATTTTTAAGAAGCTTATACAGACCTAGTCACACGTGTAAATTATAGCAATTTGTAACGTTGGGACTCAAATCCAATATCTCAGCTCATGTACTTACTAAATCTTGGTTTCAAATTTTAATTGCCCTTAAGTCCATGCGTTGCAGAGGGGCCAGTTTACAGCTCATAATGGCAGGATCCAAATCCTATATCCCAACTGGCATATTTGCCAAGACCCCGTTTCAAATTTTAATAGAAATCCCATCGCCGTTGTTATTAGTGGGAGTGGGATTCAGTTTCTATTAAAATTTTGTTAATCCCACTAGCTTCAAAAAGGGTTCAGAGAGACGCAATTTACCGAAAGATGGAGAGTTCAAAACTCAGCCAGTCGAAAAGAAATTTGAAGTTAACAAGAATAGCAAAATCAACAAATTCCAACCTCCTCCTTCCCATTCCCCCCTCCCACTTTAAGAATATATTGTTTGTTCGTAATATTCAGATCAAAATCGAACAAATCACATCGCGTATTTACCAAAACTCGGTTCTAAATTTTAATTGCCCACTGGCCCATGCGATCGGCTGCACTGAAAATCCGATTTCAATCGTTACTGATCCCATTTAAATTCACCTTTCATGGAGCCTTTCCCCTAACGTAAGCAATTATCAAGAAAAAATAATCAATTCGGACTTTTTTCATACAATGAATGCTCAAAATAAACATTCCCACCTCTCCCCTTCCACTTGGAGAACACATGGTTAGGTGAAACAGGGGATATTTTGTTTATTACACTTCAGTCATTTACAAACAGTACATTGTCAAAACAAAGGTTCTCTTCTTTGCGCAAGTTTAAGCTGTGTATTTGTAAAAAAAATAATTTTTTTGGAGCAGCCGATGTAAAATTAAAAAAAGACATGATCCTTGCAGGTAAGCTGCAATTTTACCAATTGCAGAAAAGGAAGACTAAGAAAAATTCAGGCTCAGACGGGATTTGAACCCAGGCCTCCCAGAATATCACTACCAACTGAGCTACGGAAGTAAATGTCAACTCTTCCGCCCTTATGCCTATTTACTTTTATAGGACGCTTCATAGCCCCTGAATATTTGCTTCAGTTATATTCTGGTCACTGTCCTTCAAACGTTTTTCAAGTGCGTATAACAAAACATTTAGAAACATTTTATTGTCGAAACGAATGCTCATTTTACTGCGCGACTTTTCGCTATGATGTATTTGCGATGAAATGAGTTTCTTTTGACTTGCGGATTAAAATCAAACAAATACATGATCCTCGCAGGTGAGCTGCAATTTTACCAAATGCAGAAAAGTTGACAAAAAATTGTTTGAGTTTACATATTTGCTACATTTTTTTCGGTTCGGTATACACAATAATTTTTAAATATTGTCGCTTGGTTATTTTGGAAACTAATGAAGCAAAAAAGTGAGAGATCAGAGATGTCTTTAACGTACTGTGCAACAACTATACGTATCCTTTAGAACTTTTTATAATGAAAAGCCGATTGAGGTAGCCATATCTCGAGCAAGAACTTTGCGCCTTCTGCTACCTCGTCTCTGGTGATATGATGTGCGTTTTCTTTGCGGAGACCGATTTTTAGCTTTTATCACGAAAAGTATTAACTTGCGGTGTATATATATATACTATAGATATACTAACAGTATACGGAAAATATGCCTCGTTCTTAAAGCCCTGAAGCAAAACAGCCCATTTTAAGCGTGGATGACTTGATATATATTGTGTTCTTCCAGCCATTTAGACAAAAAGGCGCTTAACGCAGAAGAATTGGTTGCAGCTTACGTAAAATATGCCTCGCTTTTAAAACCATGAGGCAAAACGACTCATTTCAAGGGCGGATCACGTGAAGCATATCGTGTTCTTCACGATCGCAAATTGACACGTTTAGGGTGTTCTACTAGCTCCAGAACTAAATATTTAGTTGAAAATTCATGTAGTTGGAAATTGCGTGTCCTACACGCACTTGCAAGTCTGATTGTGAAATGCGTGTAAATTAAACGCTTAGTGTAGCCATCTTGAGTGAGAACTTTGCATATCATTCTATGTTGCCTCTAAATTTGCCCTTTTTGGTTTTTTTCACTCTCATGCATTCGTTTTGGTCGTTAGTGATCTGATGTGCGTTTTCTCTGGGGAGACCGATATTTGAGCTTTTAGCGCAAAAAACATTGAATTGCGCTGTAAAATAATTTCATCCTTGAAAAATTGACACGTTTAGCGCGCTTAACTAGCTCCGTGACTTAATAATTAGTTAAAGTTGCATACCGATTAATTAAGATTAACTGCGCCAGACCACAATGAATGGGTTGCCAATAATCGAATCCCTGTGTTTGCGCAGAGATTTCTGGGATGGCCACGGGGCAAACATTGCAACTCACTGTTTCATCAGCGGACAATGTTTATACGAAATAAAGCGTAAGTTTTTGTTTAAACAACCATGAATTACCCCACCCATGATACAAAACGAGGTTAAATTTGGGGATCCAAATTCTATTTATTCAGCCCATATTTTTACCCAGTCCAAGGTAATAATGTCACTAATCACATCTCTTAAGTTATCAATCCCGTTACTTCAAAAATTTTCCAGAAAGACAAGATTTACCAATTTTCTTTAAATCATGTTTCTGAATTTTATTAAAGATCAGATCTCCACTGTTTCTATTCCTATCTTAGAGCAACACAATTTACTTACATAGACGAAAAAACAAAATTCCAGTTACCGAAGTGTTGCTGAAACCTTTAATTCTATTGTGGAATCGTTACGGCTAACACGCGCTTGCGAAGAGAGGATCATGACCTTTACTCATGTTTCCGTCGCTGCCGACACAGGGTAACCGGACCACTTTTCGAAATGTTTCCGCCAGTAGTCAGTTGAAAGCAACATGTGTTTCCGGTGACGTAATTTCTTGATGACGTCAGCGGAAACAACGGAAACTTCTCCGAAACCACTTTGTTGCATGTTTCCATTGCGCATCTGCACTCATATAATATTTACTTCGAATGAGCTTTGGAAAATTTTCTTTAATATAAGGATATATTGCTCTGTTGTCTCTTGCCTGGGAAAGTTTTTCTACCGCCCATTTTTTTCTCAGCTTATATAGTCATGTACCGTTCCCGACCTAAGCAGAACAAAATATAGTAAAGAGTAACTTGCAACTTGACAGTTTTTCCTATTGCGACGATTTCACTTGAAATTTGAATTAAACGATTATCCATTTGAGTTTTTTAATCAAAACAAAAAAATATGTGGGAAAAAAATTAGTCTGCTTCTACTATTCTTTGCCCAGCGCGTGACCAAATGTTTCTTGATGTTTGTTAAATAAATCTCAAATGCAGAGCGCACGAAAAAAATTTCCTTGCGTGTGTGCTACACATCGCCATGTTTGATGCTTTAAGAATGAGAGGTTTCTTGAAGATACTTTCGAGTGGCGATTGGTCCTTTTGTATTGATATCTGAATTTCCATAAAACAAACTGTTCCAATTCTTAAAATCCAAATATTTAGCAACACTTTCGTTTTCGGTAACTGCGGAGCACTGCTTAGTTGCCCGTAGGATGTTAGAGTCAAACACCACAGACTGATCATTTTGCAAGAACCCTTCACCAACGCCAACACTACACACATCCACTTGAGGTATTATAGGGAACTGAGGACTGAAATGACACAAAACAGGGCCCTGAGCGATGAGCTTCTTAGACTCAATAAAAGCTTTGCCATGTGAGTCAGTCCACTTGAAATTGCAGCAGAAAATTGGGAGTATGAGAGATTGTGGCTAAGCTTCATTAGTGATCTAAAGTATGTTGGTGAAACCAGATATCGCAGCAGCTACCACAAAATAATTTGCACCGTTCATTTGTGACAAAACATCCTCAAAACGGGGAATTTACCTTTTCGGCGTTCGATTTCGCGTGTAATATCACGTGACTTTTGTTGTAAACAAACCGCAAAAGTTCGTACATTGGGCCAACTACCCACGACCCGTGTAGGGCCATTTTGTTTTAGATAATTTCCACTGTCGTGAAGCTTTTCTATATTTAAAATTGACTTATTTGTTGTGCAATATGTTTGATTATTTATCAAGCAAGTTGTCATTTCGCTACCGCCAAAGTAGATGCGAAGAATCGTAAGCAAGAAGCGTAAACAAAATTGGAACCGATTTCAACGCTATGAATGTGGCAGAACTTTAAAAATATTTCGAGGAATCGGGGGATTTCAGCGAGTAGATAGCTGAAAACTTCGATCGTGGAAATCGCCTCCGCAGTTGAAAAATTTGTTCTGCCAATGGATTCAAATTTCGAAAAAGACGACACCACCTCCTCAAACCATCCAGTAAATCAGGAGATGCAAATTCCCAGATCATCTTTCGTGAAGACTGTCAACAATTTGAACGCGTCGCTGCCGTTTAGATTGTTCGACATTTTTAATCATTTGAGTACCACTCCACCGATTCAGCAGGGACTCGCCGCTTATATATCATTTTAAGATAAATGCCTATTCATCGATGGTTATGTGGAATCTCAGTTCAAACAAGAAAGTCAAAACGGACGAGGTAAAGGAATACTAGGATCTCTGTTTTGTTCTTGCTTGCTCTTGTGCACATAGCTGTCTTTCGTGTACACGACCGACGCACTTCGATGTCATGACCCTTTCCACTTTTGCCTTCTCAGCTTTTGTCTAACTGCTCCAGGAAAATGGAAAAACTTGAACGAATCGCCGATTAGACAGGGTTGCGATATTGGTAATCATTTTTGCAAGCATCATAAGTGCCTCTCTTTGTCGCAACCATTCTGGTATCTGGTATACCTGGGGAACTGAAATCGGCTTCATTCATCGCGTATTAATCGGTTTTAATTTAGGGAATCAAGGCTTTCTCGCGTTTCAAAGCGATTCGAGGGGAGGGTCATCAGTGAAAAGTGAGCACCAAAGGGGGAGGGCCATACCCTCTTTTTCAGCTATTCAAGGGGAGGGTCAGACCTTTTCCAGAATTTTTAATGGGGATTTTTGTGATGTTATTTTCCATTTTTCTTTAACAGACTAAGTTTTTTCTTTTCAACTTGTTTCTTTTAATTCGGTGCAGGTGCTAGTTTTACAAGGTTACTGGGTGTCTGCATGTATATTATTCCATGGCACATAATTTTCTCGGAGTACTCGTTCTTGAGCCCGGATCCCACACTGATCGTTCGCATTTTCTTGTTTCAGCGCGCACGGAATGAATGGTCGATGAGAGTGAATAATACTTTCCGTTAGATCATTGACTGATTTTGAAGAAAACATTGTCGTGACAGCCCTTGCCAAACTAGTTCTGATGTTTTTCAAATGTTCCTACGCTTTTTTTTTCTTGCGCGCTCTCTAATCGACAGGTGTCAGATTGTGACAGATACTTGTAAAAATAATGTTTCAAAGTTTGTTTGGAAGCCTTTTAAATCACCTTTATCGTTACGGAAATGAAAATGTTTCGCTGAGGCATCTCTCTTTAATTTGCATTACCTCTATTTTAACTACCATTTACTCACTCAAAAATTGTTCAGTTTATGGAAGATCTTGCCATATTTACAGCCCTAAATCATTCGGGTTCTTTCGGAAAGAATTTCGTCAAGTTTAAAAACAATAAATATGTTATTTACCGGCTAAGGGTCGGTCCGTATGGTGAAAAACTGTGACCTCTGTCTTGAAAATGCTACCCTCGGCCTACGGCCTCGGGCAGTATTTTCAAGACCTCGGTCACAGTTTTTCACCATACGGACCTCCCAGCCGGCAAATAACATATATTTATTCATATTCAAACATTTTGCGTTTACAAGCAAAATGTCGAAAAATGTTCTGAGGTTTCTATGGCATGGAGCATACCATGTGGTAGTGACTGGGAGGGTCACACTTTTGTCAGTCACCTAAAAGTGGGGGGTCAGGAGTTTTTTAATCAAAACATGAGGGAGGGCCAACACTTTCTTTTGGAAAAAATACCAAAATTTCCCAGCCCTCCCCCCCCCCCAAGAAAAAACGTACCTTCCCTTATTACATTAGAATTTCCAGCAACCTGCTGTTCGAAAAACCCTATAAACTATTTGCACTCGTATTTTGTCTTTTCAAAGTATTCGACAACCTTTCGGCTGCAATGAAATAATCTGGTTTACGACCCGAGTTATGTTCGTCGTAGATAGTCGTATTTCTCTACTTGCCGCTTGTCCTACTAAAAAACTCGAAGAATCCGACTCGAAAGATTGGGATATCTGCTTCTTAGTTTTGATCTTTTTCCTCGTTGGCGTACTTTTCCTTAAGTCTGTTCAAATTTTTCTTGAAGAGATATTTTGGCGATCAAAACAAACTTTTGAATTTAGCGGGCCATGCAGTGAAATACGGCGCGCTAAATGGACTAGCGCACGTTCTACCCAAGTGATGTAACGAGGGGTTTTATTTGATAATCTACGAGCTTAATGCCCTGAAAATACTTGATCAGATACATCACTGTACGCACGCACAACTAGTTTGATTATTCCATGCCAAAGCGCTTTCTGCTACTGACTGAGAAGCAACGTGTCAACCGGACTGATCGAGAATGAATCACCACGCCCTCACCCAACTAACGGCTCTCGTCGGGCTGTCCGCAGCGACTAATTCTATACATTTTCAGAACATTTGACATTTCATACATACCAGCTGTACGTTTTTCTTGATTTGTTAAGTAAGGAATTTCAGGTATGTTATGTTCACATGACAGGGACGACGAGCGAATATATACGTACTTTTTATATAATTGATTGATTGATTGATTATATAATCGATTGAAGAAAAGAAGAAGAATAAAATAAATTGATTGAAGCTGTAAAGAAAATATAGTTCTTGTAAATGTGTGATTTTACATAGTGGAGCATAGATTTCACAAACGGACGGTATAAAAGTCTGGTAGGGGTTATATAAAACCGCACGATCAGAACATATTTACCTGTCCTGTAATGAAAAAGGAAGATCACGAATAACGAGTGCTGAAAGAGTCCGATATATAGAGGAAACAAGAAAAAGAAGTGTTTGTGGAACAAAATCTAGTGTTTCCGTCCACTCTAGATCTGAATTCGTCATTTCCGTGAACATTTAGGTATGATTACGTCGACGGAAATATAAAAAATTCATGTTTCCGTCACGTTACTATGTGTTTCCGCACATGTTAACATAAAGTTACACTTGCGGATACATTTGGTTGTTTTCCTTCAACTGAAACCTGACGGAAACATGTAAAAAGGTGGCACGGTTCCGCTGTGACCGCAGCAACAGAAACACGAGTAAACGTCACCAAACCGACAGCGGAAACGCGTGTTGAGCATCGTGTTTCCGCAACGTTTTCACATATTTCTTCCACGTTTCCGTTTACGGATTCTTGATATTTCTTCCTGTGTATATTATTCGCATCTACTTTAGCGGTAGCGAAATATCAACTTGCTTGATAATAATAAAACATATAATACGAAATAAATCAATTTCGAGCAAAGAAAAACTTCACCATCCCACAGCTAAGAGTCGTCATAGTCATATAAGGTTGCTTTGCTGTGGGTGAGATAGGTTTTTTCGTCTGCCCTAGAGGGATCAACGATTGAGCAATTCTATCTGGTGGTGTGTTGCATGTGGAGGTAGTGTCTAACTGCACCATGATTGATTTGCTTAGGTCCTTGGTCACACCCAGTTCCAAGGGGCTGGACAGTTAACGCCCAAGGGCCTCGCTTATTGGATGTTGTGAAGTGCTGTAGACAGTTTAGGCATATATTTCTGGTTTGATATAAACCTTAAAAAGATCAGTTTCATACTCCTCCCCTAAACTTTTTTCGGGTTCTTCTTACCAGCGATGGAGGAACGGAAAGCTGCCAAAGCTTTGTCTTTTTCCTGCCACTTTAGCCTAACAGGCACAATCCGCTTCTTCTGCTGTTTCTTCGGCAGGAGGCTCGCTGTCTTACCATCCATTGAGCTCGCACCAATTGCGACCATATCATCACCCAATCCGAAGTAATACATCAATTCCAAAACATTCTGAAAAAGTTTACCTTTATTATCAATTCACAGTTTTATAATTAACCAGAAATCCGATTTCAATCGTTCAATCGAAGGCGCGCCATAAAAGGAGAGGTGCCTTAGGTACCTCTGAATCATTTGTCAATCAACCGTCGTGGCATACAGAACTCCAAAACAGCCTGAGCTGCAGCCAATGCAAGGCACTGACCAGAGGCGCATTTCTCGGTAAAAATTTCTACGTTTTCATCACAATGGAAGAATTTTTTGAGGTTTGTATTACCTTCCTCCGATCGAAACCTTCATTTGTGGCGGTAAATTTGAAATTCGAAATGATTCGCTTCGCCATCGCCTAAAATTGCCATGGCGTAATTTCATGTCTGTTCTTAAATACTGGATGTAGATGACCGTTAGAATAAAAAGAAAAGATGATTGTTCAAGGCATTTCTTCAATAATGCGAAGAGGAAGAGCTGTTAACCCAACGGAAGAAAAATAAAAGCAGAGCGACCATTGCAGGCGAAGTTCTGGAGCGCGCGAGTGAACCGCCGCCAACCACCGATTCACTTGGACATGTCCAGGCATCGATGTCGCCAAATGAATCCTCTGTACGGGCTTCCTCCACAAATGGTGCGATTTATTTTCCTTTAATCGAACTATAATATGATTACAACAATACTGAATGATCTTTAACCTTTGGAACAATACATTAGAGAGGTAACTTAGGACTACAGTTCGATACCAACAATCACTGTGATAATGTATCACCAAGATTGAAACACTCGCGTAACGCAATAATTTTCCAGAAGTAACTAATTGCAGATTTTTTTTTCGAACTAGGAAATACTAGTTAGAATATACTTGCAAAGCTCAGATTTTTTCGTATGATGCGACAGTTCATGTCTAACACTGCTTCCTTTTGATGTCTTCATTTTCCAAAATGCTGCCTTGCGTGACACCTACGAAACGTTTTGTCCTGCCCAAGAATGTTTTGTCCTGCCTAAGAATATTTTGAAAGGAGTTATTTCTTTAGAACTACATGTTATACCTATTGCGATATTTTATGCTACACCATGGGCAAACGTATCAATTAAACATCAAAAATGTACAAAAAAATTGTCCAAAATGAAATGTAGGCGGGAAGACTAGTTGTACGATCATATCAGACTTCATGACCGTTCAGTTGCGCTTTCGCATTAACAGTTATTTCTGGAGAGCATTGAACAAATGTGGGCTCTGGAAAGACCCTGTTTACCAGGCTAGAAAAGTCGAACTGGGGGACCACGTTAATGCAGTGCGGGAAAAGATGCCCAATTGTGTTATAAAAGATGTGAGGTCAAGGTTTCCTAACCCTCCTGGTATTGCCTATATGGGGCATAAAAGGGAATAATAAAATTCTCATACAAATGCCCACCTCAAAGAGAGCCCAAGTACCCAACTTTTTTTATGGTCCATTTTACAATGTCCACACAGAAAATTGTAGTGACTTTCCTATAGGTTAGGAAAAGATATACAGTGCCAAGAAAAGTAACAGGAGGAAATAGAGAATGAGTCTGCTTGGAAATACCTTATGTCAAACCTAATACTCATGTTTTCATTGCTTGGTACCAGCAGTTGTTAGAATTAGTCCTCCCTAATGACCTCACATATTAATACTGAACATTTGGGCTCCTAGTTGTAATTATCACAGAAACTGTGGTGCAATGGAAAACAGAAGAGACATCATTTGTTTATATTAAAAAAGGTAGACCAGATAGTTTCTCTGAAATTAAATGTCTTTGAAGTAAGCACCCTGGTCTCTGCCAAGCGGTTTGGATGCCTGATATGTTGGTACATCTGTAGAGACGATGCTTCTCGATTCACATTTTCATTCTGTAAGACAAATGAGTCAATGAGCAAGAGAAGGCAGTGAATCCAAAAAGTGCCAAAGTAATTGTGCAGAATTAACAACATAACTTTCTTACCCAATCAAGAATGTCTAACTCCATGCACATGTTGAATGTGTCATTCCCATAATGAATCCGCTTTGCAGCATAAATGAGCATCACTGAATGGAGAGACTCAATCCAATATGTTTCCCCGCACTGAAGAAGGCAACAAATTATGGGTGATTTTCTTTAACTGGAAAATGAATTTGTTCAACTCATTTACGGCCTTTACCTCAACATCATTAATTTGGAAGAAGAGATAAACTTCTTCATGCAAAGAAACATAAACATACAGCATGCGTCAATTAATTACCCGCATGTAGTCCGATGCATGCCTATAAATTGAAGTGCCCATAATGGCTTCCCTGCGTGCAGCTACTACTTCAAGTTTAGTTAAAAGTTTTTTGCTCATCACATAGCCATTCTGCTTGCACCGTGACTCCGCATGGCATCTGACATGATTTCCCTGAGTAATAAATACACCAAGTTATAGAAAAATAGATTAATAAATCAGTAGTAATAATTATAGCAAGTATAATGTCTCTTGTTCACCATTATTAAAGAAATATGTGCAATCTTTGAGGTAATGATCATGTCATATCTTACTAGAATACCACAACAAGAGGTACTTACAGAAATGAAAACAAAATATTATGTTCTCATTAAACAGTCACTCAAATTACCTGGTAATGGTCAACTACATTCAACAGTGTACCCTGAAATTCTTCTCCATTGGGTGGACTGTTCTTCATGCAGAAGTATACAAGAGTCCTTGTACTTTTCACTGTAAAATATTCACAATTATTATATTCCATTATAGTCATCTTATATAAAGAAGGAATTTGACATCTGTAGGTAATTGTGGAGAGAATATAGCTTTTGATGACTCTCATAAGAGAGATATCTTACCTTTGTCTAACAATTCAAAAAACCACTTTGAGCCCTCATCCCTCTGGGCCCCTGAGGCAACTTCCTTCATTGCTTTAGTCACAGACTTTGCACCTGAAAATAAAAAAATATATATTAATACCATAAAATGCTAACTTTCAAGAAATAGTCATAATCATCAAGACAAAATGAGCCAAAAAATACAAGTGTGTACTGAGTACCATGCCAAGAGTCAAAGGAATTAAGCATTCCTTTTGACAAGATCCATGTTTTTAGCTGTAATACAAAGTCATATGCCACCTCTGCAACATGGAACCCTGAAAAAAGAATTACTTTAACTGCAATATAAAAGATACTTCTGATCTCCATATTTGTATTACATATGTGATATGATATTATTGAGGATGCAAATTTATCATACCTTGTGTCTCAGAGAGATAAGTCAGCAGCTCTTTTGTCACCGGGACCTCACGGCTTACTGCTGAAGTTTCATTGGCCCTACTCCAGTTGACAGCTGCTAACACCTTTTTGGTCCTAAAGATAATCAGTGCAAATGAAATGATTTTAGGAATGGTGTTGAACATACCAGAGGTTCAACATATTATACAAAGAGATCAAGTAGAAACCATCTCATAAGAAAGAAAGGGCTGACACTGTTGTGTGTGCTGCTGATTGACTGGAATCATGCCTTCCATCTGTTCTAACACACTGTAGGAAGAAATGGTAGAAATCAAGACATAAAAATGGTCACATTTCTCTACTCACAGATATTTTCAAGGTTTACAATCTGATATAAGATTTTATATCTTTGTATGTGCCAGTCTACATAATATATTCCGAGTAATTGGCAGGTGTATAAGTATGTGGCCAAAGACAAAATGAAATTAAAATGACAATTTGTACCTCTCCATTCACAGCATATGCAGGGTTACTCTTCACTTGTTCTTGAGCAGCCAACATCGACCTATTGGAGACCCTCTTCACGACTGTCATGATTTTCAGAGCATCTGAGCATGTGCATTGCTAACCTGTGTAGGAGGTCTTTTCTCCCTCTGACCCGATGTTGACTGCTTGACAGAAACTTGTGTATTCTGTCTCTGTCAAGCCACAGGACAATACTCCATGAACCAATCTATGAAAGAGAGACAGAGAAGTGACCAGTTACAAAAAACAAAAACTGTAAAATACCGAGAAAACAAATTTCTGTAAATTTCAAGGAAAAATAAAAGAGTGCTCACCTCAAATTTACATAGTACTTTGAAGGAGATCCTCCCATGATAGGGGAGGAGAGCCACTTGAAAGAATCTCCACCAACATGCGAAATTGTCACTGACACTACATGACTCTGTCGATTGAAGACAAGTGACTCACAACCGAGGGGTTTTCCACAATAACAACATGATGTCGTTAGCGTATTAGAGAAAAAGGAAAACAGAGTTCGCGGAGATTCTTCACTGCAGAGATATAAGGAGTCGTTCTCTGCTGAAGATGCAGTGATTTGCATTCTTTGAGGCGTACGTTCTGCTTGGAGGAGAATTTGGGGAAAAGGATCAGTAAAAGGCAAAGAAATACGCGAAGATGGAGTGGAAGAAGCTGAAGGAATTGAAAACCGTGCAGTTGTGGATGGTGTATTTCGGACTTCCCGTTGATGATAAGCTCAGATCGCTCGATGTCAGTCATTTCCTCTCAATTTTCTCCTCAAAAGCTAACAGAAGAGCTTCCATCAAATCTGCATTCTGTGTGCTTGTCGTCGCTTTTGCAAGATTCGACGAGCCCTTGGCCATCTTTGTGCGGTCTTTGGTGCCGAGAAGTCTGCTCTCCTGAGTTCGAGGAACTTCTATGTTGAACGAGAACTGTGGACCTCGATCCGTTGGATGCTTTTTCTTGGGTACAGATGGCTTATTTCCCTCAGCCATTAGGAATAAATTTCCCAATAAATGTATCTTTCGAGCAGGGACAGCCAAGACTATTCTCCAAACTGAACTAGAGTTGTGAAATTCTGTCTCAAAATCGCACTTACTTGTGAAATCATCCATACTTTGGAGGTTTGGTCACAGAATTGTCACAGATAACAATAGTCTGAGCATTGCGCATAGAATGCGTCATGAATCCGCTAGTTTCGATGGGAATAATCTGAAGGCTCGAAGAACCAGTTTGTATCAGGGGCTTGGGACATAAGCCGAAGTTACACGGCTCGAAATTTGAAAAGACAACTGTGCGAGTGTTTCGTCGACCGCAGATAGCGCTTTGAGCGGCCGAACGATAAGTTAGTGCCAATTAATATCAAAATGAGCTCAATTATGGGAATGAGTGTCAACAAGACGCAATATATTCTAATTTATTGACACAAAAAAAAAACACTTTAAGTGTGTCTTCTATGCAGACCGTTTCACTCATGGTGGGAACTTTGGTCGCCATATTGGATGATTTTTGCATTTGAGCTGAAACAAAGGGGAGGAGCCAACCTATTTATATCGCGCCTTCGTGTTAAAATTCACCTTTCACAAAGCCTTTCCCTAACGCAAGCAATCATCAGGGAAAATAATCAATTCGGAATTTTTTCCATAAAATGAATGTTCAAAATGAACATTCCCACCTCCCCCCTCCCACTTAGAGAACACACTGTTAGGTCAAAAAGAGATATTTTGGCCATAGTTTGAAGCTACACTGGTTTGCAGATTTAATGAATGTAACCGAAGAAGTTACAATTCATAGACCCAACGTTTCGACACTCCTGTCTAGTGCCTTCATCAGGGGTGATCTAAACGCTGCAACAAGAGGTCCTTTTATATGATCACTAATTAGCGGCCTTTTTTCTGACGAGGTGTAAATAGGCGTCAGGAAGCAGACCGCCATCGTCACGATTTAAAGGAGCGTGGGCGGAGTTAATGTGCCAAGCCTCCAAACAAAGGCGCTGGTGGTAACGCCGATTAGTAGTGATAATTTTAGAATTATCCCACCCAATTGTATGGTTGGTTAGGCAAGTATGCTCCGATAAAGCTGAATTTTCCTTTTTGCAAAGAAAAACCGCTTTTTGGTGCTCTTTTAACCGTGTACCAAACTGGCGTTTGGTCTGTCCGATGTATTCGTTATCACAGTCATTGCAAGGAATAGAATAAATGGCGTCGGTTCGTTGTTCTTTCGTGACAGGATCCTTAGGTTTGGCGAAAATATGCCCCAAAGATTGAAAAGGTTTTTGAGCAACTTTAACGTTGTGGCTATTCAAAATTCTCTTGATGGGTTCAGTAACACCCTGTATGTAAGGAATAACAGCAAAACCAGTCGCTGGTTCCCTTTCATCAAGAGCGTTACTATTTGTAACTGGTTTTTGGCAGTTACGGAGAAAAGTTTTTGTATAGCCATTTGCCTTTAGGACATTGGAAACATATTTCCTCTCCTCAGCCTTCGAATCGAGTGATGATGGTAGACAATCAGCCCTCCTAAGTAAAGTTTTGGCTACAGACTTTTTATGGCAAATAGGATGGTGAGAATCGAAAGCGAGGTATTTGTCGGTGTGGGTGGGTTTACGATAGACACTTGTCTCTAAATTACCCTGAACCCCTCTAGACACATTTAAATCAAGAAAGGGCAAATGTCTATCCTTTTCACGTTCCAGGGTGAATTGGATCGACGGCTCTACTGAATTCAAATGCGACAAGAGGCGCTCCGCTTCATTTCCGGATACCGCAGAAATAACATCATCGACATATCGTTTCCAGAAAAAGGGTTTAACCGGTGAAGTGGCTAAGGCCCTTTGTTCCACGTCTTCCATTACCATGTTAGCAATGACAGCAGAAACAGGCGAACCCATAGCTGTACCAAAACTTGTTGATAGTATGTGCCGTTATATGTAAATTGCGTGGTTTTGAGGCAAAAAGACAGCAGATGAATAATATCCTCCACAGGCAAAGAAGTTCTTTGTCCTAGGGAAGCATCTTCTCTGAGTCTTTCCTCCGCAACCTTAACGGCAAGATCAACTGGGATTTTAGTGAAGAGCGAAACAACGTCGAAAGATACTAATTCTTCACAAGCGTCAAGAGTTTTATCTCTTATGAAATCCGTAAATTCGCAGGAATTTTTGACAGTGTAATCAGTATTCCCAACTTATTCCTTAAATACAGGGTGTTACTGAACCCATCAAGAGAATTTTGAATAGCCACAACGTTAAAGTTGCTCAAAAACCTTTTCAGACTTTGGGGCATATTTTCGCCAAACCTAAGGATCCTGTCACGAAAGAACAACGAACCGACGCCATTTATTCTATTCCTTGCAATGACTGTGATAACGAATACATCGGACAGACCAAACGCCAGTTTGGTACACGGTTAAAAGAGCACCAAAAAGCGGTTTTTCTTTGCAAAAAGGAAAATTCAGCTTTATCGGAGCATACTTGCCTAACCAACCATACAATTGGGTGGGATAATTCTAAAATTATCACTACTAATCGGCGTTACCACCAGCGCCTTTGTTTGGAGGCTTGGCACATTAAC
This sequence comes from Pocillopora verrucosa, assembly GCF_036669915.1. Classification (NCBI taxonomy): domain Eukaryota; kingdom Metazoa; phylum Cnidaria; class Anthozoa; order Scleractinia; family Pocilloporidae; genus Pocillopora; species Pocillopora verrucosa. The sequence goes on from NC_089312.1 coordinate 5,339,736, forward strand.
TCCGCCCACGCTCCTTTAAATCGTGACGATGGCGGTCTGCTTCCTGACGCCTATTTACACCTCGTCAGAAAAAAGGCCGCTAATTAGTGATCATATAAAAGGACCTCTTGTTGCAGCGTTTAGATCACCCCTGATGAAGGCACTAGACAGGAGTGTCGAAACGTTGGGTCTATGAATTGTAACTTCTTCGGTTACATTCATTAAATCTGCAAACCAGTGTAGCTTCAAACTATGTCTTATTGTCCACCTGGTTGCCGTGTGAACTTTAATATATTTTATTTAAGAGATATTTTGTTTATTAAACTTGAATCATCTACGAACAGTATTATGTCAAAACTAAGGTTCACTTCTTTGCGCAAGTTTAGGCTATGTATTTTTTTTTCAAAAATTTATTTATTTGGAGCTGCCGATGTAAATTTAAAGAGAGGCACCATTCTCGCAGGCGAGCTGCAATTTTAAACCAAATCCTCTAACTCTTCCCTTCCGGCCACTTAAGCGATAAATGATGAGCGGTAACTAAGGTCTCGAGGGATTTGGCCGAAATTCCAAGGGTCTCCCTCAGTAGAAGAGGAGTCTGGAAAGAAGTTAAGAGTTAATTTCTATTCCTACAGATGTACTTTGCAAACTCTGTAAGTCTTAAAACTTCATGAGATGATTAATTTGCTTTATTGTCTTTCTTAATATCGTTTACGTAGGAACTTATATGACAATCAGATAGCAGAGCTACCACGTGGAGTCTTCAGCTACAACACCAAGTTGATTGATCTGTAAGTAAACAACATTTATTGCTTATCCCATGAGACTTATTTTTAAGAAGCTTATACAGACCCAGTCACACGTGTAAATTATAGCAATTTGTAACGTTGGGACTCAAATCCAATATCTCAGCTCATGTACTTACTAAATCTTGGTTTCAAATTTTAATTGCCCTTAAGTCCATGCGTTGCAGAGGGGCCAGTTTACAGCTCATAATGGCAGGATCCAAATCCTATATCCCAACTGGCATATTTGCCAAGACCCCGTTTCAAATTTTAATAGAAATCCCATCGCCGTTGTTATTAGTGGGAGTGAGACTCAGTTTCTATTAAAATTCTGTTAATCCCACTAGCTTCAAAAAGGGTTCAGAGAGACGCAATTTACCGAAAGATGGAGAGTTCAAAACTCAGCCAGTCGAAAAGAAATTTGAAGTTAACAAGAATAGCAAAATCATCAAATTCCAACCTCCTTCTTCCCATTCCCCCCTCCACACATATATTGTTTGTTCGTAATATTCAGATCAAAATCGAACAAATCACATCGCGTATTTACCAAAACTCGGTTCTAAATTTTAATTGCCCACTGGCCCATGCGATCGGCTGCATTGAAAATCCGATTTCAATCTTTACTGATCCCATTTAAATTCACCTTTCATGGAGCCTTTCCCCTAACGTAAGCAATTATCAGGAAAAATAATGAATTCGGACTTTTTTCATACAATGACTGCTCAAAATAAACATTCCCACCTCTCCCCTTCCACTTGGAGAACACATGGTTAAGTCAAACAGGGGATATTTTGTTTATTACACTTCAGTCATTTACAAACAGTATATTGTCAAAACAAAGGTTCTCTTCTTTGCGCAAGTTTAAGCTGTGTATTTGTAAAAAATTTTTTTGGAGCTGCCGATGTAAAATTAAAGAAAGACATGATCCTTGCAGGTAAGCTGCAATTTTACCAATTGCAGAAAAGGAAGACTAAGAAAAATTCAGGCTCAGACGGGATTTGAACCCAGGCCTCCCAGAATATCACTACCAACTGAGCTACGGAAGTAAATGTCAACTCTTTTGCCCCTATGCCTATTTACTTTTATAGGACGCTCCATAGCCCCTGAATATTTGCTTCAGTTATATTCTGGTCATTGTCCTTCAAATGTTTTTCAAGTGCGTATAACAAAACATTTAGAAACATTTTATTGTCGAAACGAAGGCTCATTTTACTGCGCGACTTTTCGATATGTATTTGTGATGAAATGAGTTTCTTTTGACTTGCGGATTAAAATCAAATAAAGACATGATCCTCGCAGGTGAGCTGAAATTTTACCAATTGCAGAAAAATGACTAAAAAAAAATTCAGGCTCGGACGGGATTCGAGATACTAATTGGGCGATGCTGGAAACTGAGCTACAAAGCCACACGTTATGAGTGATGTAAATTTTGGAAGATACTTCTTTTCTTGGAGAAAACTTATGCTCTTTGCAAAGAGGTGAATCAAATAGCGCCATGACAAACGCAGGTGAGCTGAAATTTTAGCATTTACAGAACAGTCCAGAAAAAAAGGAGAAAAAGGCTCGTTTCTTGACTTTAGGGGTTACCTCGCTCCAACTTGGGAGGAGTAGGAGAATCTAAAAACAATTTTGCTTTAATTTTTTATTTTGTTTTTTCAACACTTTAGGTGTATTGAAAATTGTTTGAGTTTACCTATTTGCTACATCTTTTTCGGTTTGGTATACACAATAATTCTTAATATTATTAAGACTCCTTCCCAGTTTAGTTTATCCAACCAAATTAAAAAAACAAAACAAAACAAAAGTAAAAAAACAACAAAAAAAAAGGTGAAATGAACGACGTGAAATTATGTGTTGTTTAGAATGCTCATAAAAAGTATTGGAAAAATTTGGCTTAAGATACGCCCTGAAATCTTTCTCATTATATGACTTCCATATATTCACAACCGTTTATTCACCACTTCACGGGTTTATTTGGGACCAACACAATGACCGGCTCCCAGTGGCTTGTTAGCTCAGGTGGTAGAGCACTGCACCGGTATCGCAGAAGTCATGGGTTCAAATTCCGTACAGGCCTGAATATTTTTCAGGCCTTCTTTTCACTACTACTTAAGTAGTGTTCATTACTGCTAAGATCGCTTTCATTCATGTCTTTAACCGCAGTTCAAATATATGACTTCCATATATTCACAACCGTTTCTTGTGAAAACGCTAAGGAAAGAAAAGCCCATGTTGATAAAATTGCCCTATGGAACTGTGATCTGCGTTCTCAGTTTTACTTTTTACCCGCCAAAGTCGCTTGGTTGTTTTGGAAACTAATGAAGCAAAAAAGTGAGAGATCAGAGATGTCTTTAACGTAACGAAATTAAGAATGCCAGACCATAATTCTGTAAATGTACTTGTACAAAGAGTCCAAATATCTCCCGAAGTTTGAATGAAACACCCAGGTAGACATTTTCAGCACAAAAAGACATCAGCCATATAAGGCGGGAAAATAAAATCCCCTCGCTTCTCCTGAGGGAAAAGCGACAACCAACCAATAATCACAACAAGAGTAAAAACAATCGAACATCACACACACTACTTCAGGGGTCTCTACTTAATTCAGAACCTCGACACAAATTACTAACTATAGAAAAATAAAAATTAAACAAAAAAACATAAAATTTTAAAAAGGAAAGATATTTAATATTGAAGAGCTGATGTATCGAGCAAAGGAATGGAGTTGCATTACTGCAGCAAGAGTTTAAACGTGTGATGTTAGAATTATCATCAAATTAGTTTTAAAATTGTTTTGAGGTAGCCTAAACGATGAGCATTCTAAAAATCACCTAGGTTTTTACAATCTCTTCTAACTCGCAGTCAAATATATAAGCGGTTTAGTTTCTCGTCGGATACGCTATAAGTATTATTTTACGCTAAACCTCAATGGTATCTCGCTACATTTTTATTATATGGGATTTGGAAGACAACCAGCTGGAGAGGATACCACCTGGAGTCTACAATAGCAATATTGAGTTGGCCGAATTATAAAAACATCAAAGCATAAGTTCATGTTTGATATTTAAAGAATGTGTATGTCTTTATTTGTGTTCAAACACCACTTGCACATAATTTTGTCAATCACCGAATGTGCGTGAAATTATACTCACACCGGTTGTCGTCAGTCTTGAGGCTAATTGATTTCCGGAATAAGGTTAAGGTTGCCGTATTTTTTGTTTAAGATGTAATTATTTATCAAATCTTGAGAAACCAGTTTCTCAAGAAAACACTTATTTTGTAGGTCGCTAAAGGGAAACAAGATTAAGAAGTTGCGTGGTGATTTATTTACTCCATTAGTGAAGCTACAGTACCTGTAAGTCAGGAAGCTCATTTTTATATCGACCTACTTTAACTTGAAAGGATATTAACTTTTGCTTTAGATATTTCCACGCAAGTGACAAAAGGAAATACTTGCACTTCGCGCCCGACTCGCGCTTGCCTCCGTTCGCTTGAAAACCTAAAAAATCACGCCAGTTCTGCAGCCTAAATGCTGACCTAGATATCGCTATATTTTTCTTGTTGGGATTTGGATTGCATCCAGAACCTAGAGCCTGATTATTTCCGAGGGTAAAGATCAGAATTCAGATTCCGATGAAGTCGAAAACGATCGATACACCAAAGAATGTAAGCCAACACCTTTAGTAGGATTTGATTGATTGCGTGAACATTGTCAAAACGCTAAAGAAAAAACAAAGCCCATGTTGGTAAAATTGCCCTATGGAACTGTGATCTGCGTTCTCAGTTTTCGTTTTACCCGCCAAAGTCGCCAGGTTATTTTGGAAGCTAATGAAGCAAAAAAGTGAGAGATCAGAGATGTCTTTAACGTACTGTATGGCAACGATACGTATCCTTTAGAACTTTTATGGAAAGCCGCTTTTCATCAGACAGTCTTTTTCCTATTGCGACGAGTTCACATTTTTCCAGAACCCTCCACCAACGCCAACACTAGACACATCCACTTGAAATTGTATAGGCAACTAATGACTGAAATGACACAAAACAGGGTCCTGATCAATAAGCTTCTTGGACTCAACAAAAGCTTTGCCATGTGAGTCAGTCCACTGGAAGGGAACGTCTTTGTAGGTGAATTTTCTTAAAGCCTTGACCACATCACTCAAGTTTGGACAAAACTTTGCCAGAAAATTCAGCATTCGGCATACTGAAAATTGCTTCTGCTATGGTTAGGGCTGGGCTGACACCTTGAAGTTGAGCTGGAATCCCGTAAAAATCACTTTTGGGGTTTTAAACTTCTACCTGGCTGGGTTGAGCTCGAGTTCCACTTGTTGCATTCGCAGCAGGAAATTGCGAAGATTCTCATCATGATCTTTCTCGGCCTCCTCCTGTGTTATTCCACATCCATATTTAAGAACACGATCCGCAATGTTACAAAGACCTTTTATTCCTGCCAGGGCTTACTGCTGTCTCGTTTGATATTCCTCGTTTCGCTAAAGACTCGCTAGGGCAGACGTAGCCACCAGTACCAGCCAAAAGGAGTATGAGAGATTGTGGCCAAGCTTCATTAGTGATCTGAAGTATGTTAGTGAAACCAGATATCGCATCAGCTACCAAAAAATAATTTGCACCATTCAGTTGTGGCAAAATGTCTTCAAAACGGGGAATTTACCTTTTCGGCGTTCGATTTAGTGTAATGTCACGTGACTTTTGCTGTAAACAAACCGCGAGAGCTCGGACATTGGGTCAGCTACCCACGACCCGTGTAAGGACTTCGACATTTTGTTGTAGATAATTTCCACTGCCGTGAAGCTTCTCTATACACAAAATTGATTTCTTTGTTGTGTAACATGTTTGATTATTTATCAAGCAAGTTGTTATTTCACTACCGCCAAAGTAGATGCGAAGAATGTAGCAAGAAGCGTAAACAAAATAAGAACCGATTTCAACGCTGTCAATGTGGCAGAACTTTAAAAATATTTCGAGGAATCGGGGGATTTCAGCGAGCAGATAGTTGAAAACTTCGATCGTGGAAATCGCCCCCGCAGTTGAAAAACTGGTTCTGCCAGTGGATTCAAATTTCGAATAAGACGAAACCACCTCTTCAAACCATTCAGTAAATCAGGAGATACAAATTCCCAAATCATCTTTCGTAAAGACTGTGTGCAATGTGGACGCGTCGCTGCCGTTTGGATTGTAAGACATTTTTAGTCATTTGAGTACCACTCCACCGATTTGTCAGGGACTCGCCGCTTATATATCATTTTAAGATAAATTCCTATTCATCGATTGTTATGTGGAGTCTTTGGTAACAACTCAGTTCAAACAAGAGGGTGTTCATGTATATGTACAGTACAGCCTTTGAAGAAAGTCAAAACGGACGAGGTAAAGGAATACCAAGATCTCTCTTTTATTCTTGTTTATTCTTGTACACATAGCTGTCTTTCTTGTACATGAACGACGCACTTCGATGACATGACCCTTTCCACCTTTTCCTTCTCAGCTTTTGTCTAACTGCTCCAAGAAAATGGGAAAACTTGAACGAATCGCCGATTAGACAGGATTGCGATATTGGTAATCGTTTTCGCAAGCATCATAAGTGCCTCTCTTTGTCGCAACCATTCTTTTGGTATACTTGGGGAACTGAAATCGTACTCGTTCATCGTGTATGAATCGGTTTTAATTTAGGGAATCAGGGCTTGCTTGCGTTTCAAAGCGATTCGAGAGTACTAATTTCCATCACGCATACCTTTTACTAATCGAGTTCGAGGGCCGTACTGTAAGAAACGGACCTAGTTTTTTCCGCTCGGGTTTATGGCACAAGCGCGAAGTACGCGGGAAAAACAAGGTTCTTTAACTTGCAGTACGGACCGAGAAAAATGAAGTTAGCACGATATTTACTATATCTCTTGATTCAAATAGAAGGGAAAAAGATTTTAGTTCAAGCGGAACGGCCAGTGATGATTAACGAGCGTCAAATCCTAAGCACGAGAACATTTTATTGGCTTCCAATAAAAACTGGACTTTGGATCAAAAGTTCAAAATATTCGTTTATTACCCATGCATAGTTTAGAATAATACAAAATTACACGAAAGCAACAGTTTAAGTATACCAAGGTTTTCTGTAAGGAAGTGAGATAAAACGTTCTATAAGTAACACTCTTGTCGAGAGTTTTTTTTTTAATTCCTGAAATCTGCAAAGCACAACGCATTTCTATGTATAGAGTGCGAAGTAACGGCTAACTTTCTTCAATGTCAGTGTCAACGTCAAACGAATGAATGAATTTTATCAATTCCATCGAAAACAGCACAAGCATCTTTTCAACGATTAGTATCCGATTTTTGGTGGTTTGTGGCGTTTTCATAGAAGTTGCAGGGTGGATTACTCGGTGCAGACTGAACAAAAAGATTAAAGACAGGTTTACATTGAGTCGATGTTTGTTGACGCGATGAAAGAAAGACGTGGACTCGCTTGAGAGCCGAACCTACTTTTTAGAGCTTAAGAAGCAATAAAAACGAGACGATTTAGACGAAGATAACTCCAATATGCAATTTGAAAGCTTAAAATACTGTCATTTTGCTTGTCGACACCTTTAAAGAACTTGCCCAGGAGCTTATCGAGAGCAGCAGCAGGTATGCTTATTACATTAGAATTTCCATCAAACTGCTGTTTGTGAAACCCTACAAACTTTTTGCACTCGTATTTTGACTTTTCAAAGTATTCGACGACCTTTCGGCTGCAATGGAATAATCTGGTTTACGACCCGAATTATGTTCGTCGTAGATAGTCGTATTTCTCTACTTGCCGCTTGTCCTACTCAAAAACTCGAAGAATCCGACTCGAAATTTTGGGATATCTGCTTCTAAGTTTTGATCTTTTTCCTCGTTGGCGAACTTTTCCTTAAGTCTGTTCAAATTTTTCTTGAAGCGATGTTTTGGCGATCAAAACAAACTTTTGAATTTAGCGGGCCATGCAATGAAATACGGCGCGCTAAATGGAGTAATCATAGCGCACGTTCTACCCGAGAGATGTAACGAGGGGTTTTATTTGATAGTCTACGAGCTTAATGCCCTGAAAATACCTGATCAGATACATCTATGTACGCACGCACAACTAGTTTGATTATTCCATGCCAAAGCGCTTTCTGCTACTGACTGAGAAGCAACGTCGCACTAGTGCACGTGTCAACCAGACTGAGGATGAATCACCACGCCCTCACCCAACAAACGGCCCTCGTTGGGCTGTCCGCAGCGACTAATTCTATACATTTTCAGAACATTTGGCATTTCATACATACCAGCTGTACGTTTTTCCTGATGTTCATTTGTTAAGTAAGGAATTTTAGGTATGTTATGTTCAAATGACAAGGACGACGAGCGAATATATACGTACTTTTCATATAATAAAAATTGTCACTAGTCAATCGATTGAAGAAAAGAAGAAGAATAAAATAAATTGATTGAAGCTGTAAAGAAAATATAGTTCTTGTATATTTGTGATTGTACATAGTGCGGAGCATAGATTTCACAAACGGACGGTATAAAAGTCTGGTAGGGATTATATAAAACCGCACGTTCAGAACATATCTACCTGTCTTGTAATGAAAAAGGAAGATCACGAATAACGAGTGCTGAAAGAGTCCGATAAATAGAGGAAACAAGAAAAAAACAGTGTTTCTAGAACAAAATCTAGTGTTTCCGTCCACTCTAGATCTGAATTCGTCAGCAGAAATAAGACAAAAATCTGTTTCCGAAAAGTAACCCAGTATTTCCGTCGACATTCTGTCTGATTACGTCTACGGAAAGAAGAGAAAAACGTGTTTCCGGAACGTGACCTCGTATTTCCGTGAACAATTAGGTATTATTACGTCGACGGAAATATAAAAAATTCATGTTTCCGCCACGTTACTATGTGTTTCCGCACATGTTAACATGAAGTTACACTTGCAGATACATTTGGTTGTTTTCCTTCAACTGAAACCTGACGGAAACATGTAAAAAAGTGGCACGGTTCCGCTGTGACCGCAGCAACAGAAACACGAGTAAACGTCACCAAACAGACAGCGGAAACGCGTGTTGAGCATCGTGTTTCCACAACGTTTTCGCATATTTCTTCCACGTTTCCGTTTACGGATTCTTGATATTTCTTCCAGTGTATATTATTCGCATCTACTTTAGCGGTAGCGAAATATCAACTTGCTTGATAAATAATAAAACATATAATACGAAATAAATCAATTTCGAGCAAAGAAAAACTTCACCACAGCTAAGAGTTGTCATAGGCATATAAGGTTGCTTTGCTGTGGGTGAGATAGGTTTTTTCGTCTGCCCTAGAGGGATCAACGATTGAGCAATTCTATCTTGTGGTGTGTTGCATGTGGAGGTAGTGTCTAACTGCACCATGATTGATTTGTTTAGGTCCTTGGTCACACCCAGTTCCAAGGGGCTGGACAATTAACGCCTTAGGGCCTCGCCTATTGGATGTTGTGAAGTGCTGTAGACAGTTTGGGCATATATTTCTGGTTTGATATAAACCCTAAAGAGATCAGTTTCATACTCTTCCCCTGAACTTTTTTCGGGTTCTTCTTACCAGCGATGGAGGAACGGAAAGCTGCCAAAGCTTTGTCTTTTTCCTGCCACTTTAGCCTAACAGGCACAATCCACTTCGTCTGCTGTTTCTTCGGCAGGAGGCTCGCTGTCTTACCATCCATTGAGCTCGCACCAATTGCGACCATATCATCACCCAATCCGAAGTAATACATCAATCCCAAAACATTCTGAAAAAGTTTACCTTTATTATCAATTCACAGTTTTATAATTAACCAGAAATCCGATTTCAATCGTTCAATCGAAGGCGCGCCATAAAAGGAGAGGTGCCTTAGGTACCTCTGAATCATTTGTCAATCAACCGTCGTGGCATACTGAACTCCAAAACAGCCTGAGCTGCAGCCAATGCAAGGCACTGACCAGAGGCGCATTTCTCGGTAAAAATTTCTACGTTTTCATCACAATGAAATAATTTTTTGAGGTTTGTATTACCTTCCTCCGATCGAAACCTTCTTCATTTGTGGCGGTAAATTTGAAATTCGAAATGATTCGCTTCGCCATCGCCTAAAATTGCCATGGCGTAATTTCATGTCTGTTCTTAAATACTGGATGTAGATGACCGTTAGAATAAAAAGAAAAGATGATTGTTCAAGGCATTTCTTCAATAATGCGAAGAGGAAGAGCTGTTAACCCAACGGAAGAAAAATAAAAGCAGAGCGGCCATTGCAGGCGAAGTTCTGGAGCGCGCGAGTGAACCGCCGCCAACCACCGATTCACTTGGACATGTCCAGGCATCGATGTCGCCAAATGAATCATCTGTACGGGCTTCCTCCACAAATGGTGCGATTTCTTTTTCTTTTTTTTTTTAATCTAAGTATAATATGATTACAAAAGTACTGAATGACCTTTAACCTTTGGAAAAATACATTAGAAAGGTAATTTAGGACTACAGTTCGTTACCAACAATCACTGTGATAATGTATCACCAAGATTGAAACACTCGCGTAACGCAATAATTTTCCAGAAGTAACTAATTCCAGATTTTTGTCGAACTAGGAAATACTTGTTAGAATATAATTGCAAACCACAGATTTTTTTCGTATGATGCAACAGTTCATGTCTAACACTGCTTCCTTTTGATGCCTTCATTTTGCGAAATGCAGCCTTGCGTGACACCTACCAAACGTTTTGTCCTGCCTAAGAATGTTTTGTCCTGCCTAAGAATGTTTTGTCCTGCATAAGAATGTTTTGTCCTGCCTAAGAATGTTTTGTCCCGCCTAAGAATGTTTTGTCCTGCCTAAGAATATTTTGAAAGGAGTTATTTCTTTAGAACTACAAGTTATATTTATTGCGATATTTTATACTACACCATGGGCATACGTGTCAATTAAACATGAAAAATGTACATAAAAATTGTCCAAAATAAAATGTAGGCGGGAAGACTAGTTGTACGATCATATCAGACTTCATGACTGTTCAGTTGCGCTTTCGCTCTAACAGTTGTTTCACGTTGTCTCCACAATAGCTGATGCAAGAGGGGACGAGTTCGAAATGTGTATTTACTGTTGGCAAACGCCATGTGTAACGACCGACAGTCGCGAATACGTTGGCTATCGCAAAGCACATATTCAAGAAGACGTACTGGAAAGCATTAAACAAATGTGGGCTCTGGAAAGACCCTGTTTACCAGGCTAGAAAAGTCGAACTGGGGGACCACGTTAATGTAGTGCGGGAAAGGATGTCCAATTGTGTCCAAGAAATAGTCATAATCATCAAGACAAAATGAGCCAAAAAATACAAGTGTGTACTGAGTACCATGCCAAGAGTCAAAGGAATTAAGCATTCCTTTTGACAAGATCCATGCTTTTAGCTGTAATACAAAGTCATATGCCACCTCTGCAACATGGAACCCTGAAAAAAGAATTTCTTTAGCTGCATTATAAAAGATACTTCTGACCTCCATATTTGTATTACATATGCGATATGATATTATTGAGGATGCAAATTTATCATACCTTGTGTCTCAGAGAGATAAGTCAGCAGCTCTTTTGTCATAGGGACCTCACAGCTTACTGCTGAAGATTCATTGGCCCTACTCCAGTTGACAACTACTAACACCTTGTGTTGAACATACCAGAGGTTCAACATATCATACAAAGAGATCAAGTAGAAACCATCTTACCAGAAAGAAAGGGCTGACACTGTTGTGTGTGCTGTTGATCAACTGGAATCATGCCTTGCATCTGTAAAAATTACTCACTGCAGGAAGAAATGGTAGAAATCAAAACATAAAAATGGTCACATTTCTCAGGCTACTCACAGATATTTACAAGGTTTACAATCTGATATAAGATTTTGTATCTTTGTATGTGCCAGTGTACATAATATATTCCGAGTATGGCAGGTGTATTAGTATGTGGCCAAAGACAAAATGAAATTAAAATGACAACTTGTACCTCTCCATTCACAGCATATGCAGGGTTACTCTTCACTTGTTCTTGAGTAGCCAACATGGACTCATTGGAGACCCTCTTCACGAATGTCAAGTAACTGAGCTTTTTCAAGACTGTTGAAGTGATTAAAAATAGAAGTATTTTAGAATTGCATCTGGTACGGCACAAACCAAAGAAGGAACAGTTCAGTCAGTTTGAGCTATCTTGGTAGAACATTCATGATTTAGCAACCTGCAAACTGCTGTTGACTGCCTTCTCCCTGCAAGGAGAAAGACCACATGATTTTCAGAGCATCTGCGCATGTGCATTGCTAACCTGTGTCGGAGGTCTTTTCTCCCTCTGACCCGATGTTGGCTGCTTGACAGAAACTTGTGTATTCTGTCTCTGTCAAGCCACAGGACAATACTCCAAGAACCAATCTATGAAAGAGAGACAGAGAAGTGACCAGTTACAAAAAACAAAAACTGTAAAATACCGAGATAACAAATTTCTGTAAATTTCGAGCAAAAATAAAAGAGTGCTCACCTCAAATTTACATAGTACTTTGGAGGAGATCCTCCCATGATAGGGGAGGAGAGCCACTTGAAAGAATCTCCACCAACACATGAAATTGTTACTTACACTACACGACTCTGTCGATTGAAGACAAGTGACTCGCAAGCGAGGGGTTTTCCACAATAACAACATGATGTCGTTAGCGTATTAGAGAAAAAAGAAAACAGAGTTCGCGGAGATTCTTCACTGCAGAGATATAAGGAGTCGTTCTCTGCTGAAGATGCAGTGATTTGCATTCTTTGTGGCGTACGTTCTGCTTGGAGGAGAATTTGGAGAAAAAGGATCAGTAAAAGGCAAAGAAATACGCGAAAATGGAGTGGAAGAAGCTGAAGGAATTGAAAACCGTACAGTTGTGGATGGTGTATTTCGGACTTCCCGTTGATGATAAGCTCAGATCGCTCGATGTCAGTCATTTCCTCTCAATTTTCTCCTCAAAAGCTAACAGAAGAGCTTCCATCAAATCTGCATCCTGTGTGCTTGTCGTCGCTTTTGCGAGATTCGACGAGCCTTTGGCCACCTTTATGCGGTCTTTGGTGCCGAGAAGTCTGCTCTCCTGAGTTCGAGGAACTACTATGTTGAACGAGAACTGTGGACCTCGATCCGTTGGATGCTTTTTTTTGGGTACAGATGGCTTATTTCCCTAAGCCATACGGAATAAATTTCCCAATAAATATATCTTTCGAGCAGGGAAAGCCAAGACTATTCTCCAAACTGAACTAGAGTTGTGAAATTCTGAACGAGAACGAGAACTGTGGACCTCGATCCGTTGGATGCTTTTTCTTGGGTACAGATGGCTTATTTCCCTAAGCCATACGGAATAAATTTCCCAATAAATATATCTTTCGAGCAGGGAAAGCCAAGACTATTCTCCAAACTGAACTAGAGTTGTGAAATTCTGTCTCAAAATCGCACTTACTTGTGAAATCATCCATACTTTAGAGGTTTTGTCACAGAATTGTCACAGATAACAATAGTCTGAGCATTGCGCATAGAATGTGTCATGAATCCGCTAGTTTCGATGGGAATAATCTGAAGGCTCGAAGAACCAGTTTGTATCAGGGGCTTGGGACATAAGCCGAAGTTACACGGCTCGAAATTTGAAAAGACAACTGTGCGAGTGTCTCGTCGACCGCAGATAACGCTTTGAGCGGCCGAACGATAAGTTAGTGCCAATTAAGATCAAAATGAGCTCAATTATGGGAATGAGAGTCAACAAGACGCAATATATTCTAATTTATTGACACCAAAAAAAAAACACTTAAAGTGTGTCGTCTATGCAGACGGTTTCACTCATGGTGGGAACTTTGGTCGCCATATTGGATGATTTTTGCATTTGAGCTGAAACAAAGGGGAGGAGCCAACCTTTATAACGCGCCTTCGTGTTAAAATTCACCTTTCACAAAGCCTTTCCCTAACGCAAGCAATCATCAGGAAAAATAATCAATTTGGACTTTTTTTCCACAAAATGAATGTTCAAAATGAACATTCCCACCTCCCCCCTCCCACTTAGAGAACACACTGTTAGGTCAAAAAGAGATATTTTGTTTATTAAACTTGAATCATCTTGAATCATCAGTATTATGTCAAAACTAAAGTTCGCTTCTTTGCGCAAGTTTAGGCTATGTATTTTTTTAAAAAAAATTTATTTATTTGGAGCTGCCGATGTAAATTTAAAGAGAGGCAACATTCTCGCAGGCGAGCTGCAATTTTAAACCAAATCCTCTGACTCTTCCCTTCCGGCCACTTAAGCGATAAATGATGAGCGGTAACTAAGGTCTCGAGGGATTTGGCCGAAATTCCAAGGGTCTCCCTCAGTAGAAGAGGAGTCTGGAAAGAAGTTAAGAGTTAATTTCTATTCCTACAGATGTACTTTGCAAACTCTGTAAGTCTTAAAACTTCATGAGATGATTAATTTGCTTTATTGTCTTTCTTAATATCGTTTACATAGGAACTTATATGGCAATCAGATAGCAGAGCTACCTCGTGGAGTCTTCAGCTACAACACCAAGTTGATTCAACTGTAAGTAAACAACATTTATTGCTTATCCCATGAGACTTATTTTTAAGAAGCTTATACAGACCCAGTCATGTGTGTAAACTATAGCAATTTGTAATGTTGGGACTCAAATCCAATATCTCAGCTCACGTACTTACTAAATCTTGGTTTCAAATTTTAATTGCCCTTAAGTCCATGCGTTGCAGAGGGGCCAGTTTACAGCTCATAATGGCAGAATCAAATCCTATATCCCAACTGGCATATTTGCCAAGACCCCGTTTCAAATTTTAATAGAAATTCCATCGCCGTTGTTATTAGTGGGGGTGGGATTCAGTTTCTATTAAAATTTTATTAATCCCACTAGCTTCAAAAAGGGTTCAGAGAGACGCAATTTACCGAAAGATGGAGAGTTCAAAACTCAGCCAGTCCAAAAGAAATTTGAAGTTAACTAGAATAGCAAAATCAACAAATTCCAACCTCCTCCTTCCCACTCCCCCTCCCACTTTAAGAACATATTGTTTGTTCGTAATATTCAGATCAAAATCGAACAAATCACATCGCGTATTTACCAAAACTCGGTTCTAAATTTAATTGCCCACTGGCCCATGCGATCGGCTGCATTGAAAATCCGATTTCAATCGTAACTGACTTTAAATTCATCTTCCATGGAGCCTTTCCCCTAACGTAAGCAATTATCAGGAAAAAATAATCAATTCGGACTTTTTTCATACAATGACTGCTCAAAATAAACATTCTCACCTCTCCCCTTCCACTTGGAGAACACATGGTTAGGTGAAACAGGGGATATTTTGTTTATTACACTTCAATCATTTACAAACAGTATATTGTCAAAACAAAGGTTCTCTTCTTTGCGAAAGTTTAAGCTGTGTATTTGTAAAAAATTAATTTTTTTGGAGCTGCCGATGTAAAATTAAAGAAAGACATGATCCTTGCAGGTAAGCTGCAATTTTACCAATTGCAGAAAAGGAAGACTAAGAAAAATTCAGGCTCGGACGGGATTTGAACCCAGGCCTCCCAGAATATTACTACCAACTGAGCTACGGAAGTAAATGTCAACTCCTTTGCCCTTATGCCTATTTGCTTTTATAGGACGCTCCATAGCCCCTGAATATTTGCTTCAGTTATATTCTGGTCATTGTCCTTCAAATGTTTTTTCTTAAGTGCGTATAACAAAACATTTAGAAACATTTTATTGTCGAAACGAAGGCTCATTTTACTGCGCGACTTTTCGATATGTATTTGTGATGAAATGAGTTTCTTTTGACTTGCGGATTAAAATCAAATAAAGACATGATCCTCGCAGGTGAGCTGAAATTTTACCAATTGCAGAAAAAATGACTAAAAAAAAATTCAGGCTCGGACGGGATTCGAGATACTAATTGGGCGATGCTGGAAACTGAGCTACAAAGCCACACGTTATGAGTGAGGTAAATTTTGGAAGATTCATCTTTCCTTGGTGAAAACTTATGCTTTTTGCAAAGAGGTAAATCAAATAGCGCCATGACAAACGCAGGTGAGCTGAAATCTTAGCATTTACAGAACAGTCCAGAAAAAAAGGAGAAAAAGGCTCCTTCCTTGACTTTAGGGGTTACCTCGCTCCAACTTGGGAGGAGTAGGAGAATCTAGAAACAATTTTGCTTTAATTTTTTATTTTGTTTTTTCAACACTTTAGGTGTATTGAAAATTGTTTGAGTTTACCTATTTGCTACATCTTTTTTGGTTTGGTATACACAATAATTCTTAATATTATTAAGACTCCTTCCCAGATTAGTTTATCCAACCAAATTAAAAAAACAAAACAAAACAAAACAAAAGTAAAAAAACAACAACAAAAAAAGGTGAAATGAACGACGTGAAATTATGTGTTGTTCAGAATGCTCATAAAAAGTATTGGAGAAATTTGGCTTAAGATACGCCCTGAAATCTTTCTCATTAGAGCCTGTTGATTTCCGAGGCTAAAGGTCAGAATTCAGATTTCGAGATTTTGAAAACGACCAAAAAATGTAAGCCAGCATCTTGAGTAGGATTTGATTTCAAAATTTGTAGAAATCAACTACAGCGTTGCGTGAACATTGTGAAAACGTGAATGAGAGCGAACACGAACACTGAATGAACACTACTTAAGTAGTAGTGAAAAGAAGTCATGAAAAAAACTCAGGCCTGTACGGGATTTGAACCCATGACTTCTACGATACCAGTGCAGTGCTCTACCAACTGAGCTAACAAGCCAAATATATGACTTACATATATTCACAACCGTTTCTTGTGAAAACGCCAAGGAAAGAAAAGCCCATGTTGATAAAATTGCCCTATGGAACTGTGATCTGCGTTCTCAGTTTTACTTTTTACCCGCCAAAGTCGCTTGGTTATTTTGGAAACTAATGAAGCAAAAAAGTGAGAGATCAGAGATGTCTTTAACGTACTGTACGACAACTATAAGTATCCTTCACAACTTTTAATAATGAAAAGCCGATTGAGGTAGCCATATCTCGAGTAAGAACTTTGCGCCTTATGCTACCTCGTCTCTGGTGATATGATGTGCGTTTTCTTTGCGGAGACCGATTATTAGCTTTTATCACGAAAAGTATTAACTTGCGGTGTAAAATAATTCTATCCTTTAAAATAAAAAATAAAAAAAACAGCTTGGTTTAAAAAGAGTTAGTAGTCACCTCTTGTAAATCTGGTTTATATTATGTGGTAATTCCATATTCGAGTAAAACACGATCAAAGAATGACACGTTCAGCATGCTCTACTAGCTCCATGACTAAATAATTAGTTGAAAATGCATGCAGATGAAAGACTGCATGCGCG
This sequence comes from Pocillopora verrucosa, assembly GCF_036669915.1. Taxonomy (NCBI): domain Eukaryota; kingdom Metazoa; phylum Cnidaria; class Anthozoa; order Scleractinia; family Pocilloporidae; genus Pocillopora; species Pocillopora verrucosa. The sequence goes on from NC_089312.1 coordinate 5,356,875, forward strand.
CAACACGCAAACTGCGTGTCCTACACGCAGTTGCAAATCTGACTGTGAGAAGCGTGTAAATTAAACGATTAGTGTAGCCAAGTTGAGTGAGAACTTTAAATATCATTCTATCTTGTCTCCAAATTTGTCCCTTTTTTGGTTTGTTTCACTCTCATGCATTCGTTTTAGTCGTTAGTGATGTGATGTGCGTTTTCTCAGGGTAGACCGATATTTGAGCTTTTAGCGCAAAAACCAGTTGTCTAATAATTTGTTTGCTGAATTATTCAACCTGCAAACCCTGTAACCTATTAACTTTATGTTAACTATTCCAGGATTTTACTAAAACACATGTTCTTACATGAATAATGAATATCACAGTTTCTAGAACTCTAAGCAGTTAGCATAGCAGGTGGCGTAATAAACAAAACGATCGCAATGTTGCATCATATAACAACTCAACTTCGAGGTAAAGACAAATATAATTGGAAACAAAGTGTTCTTAACAATATCAAGTAATCGGCCAATAGAGGCACTCGTATTTAAAAGAGCATTAAAGAAACGTCTAAACAACCCAAACTGGATAATGATGGATGGAAAAAAATCATAATATGATCCCCTCGCCTCTGTAGATAGAAAAACAACAACAATAAGGACAACAAGGACAAAACAGCAAAAAAACATTAAATATTCATTTAAATGATCCTTGTATTCTTCTTATTAGGATTTGAATTCTATCAAGTTCTTTAACCTGCTGTAATTATTAAATCACGTTTTATTTATCTGCCTAATCTTTGTAGTAGCTTGTCTCGGAACCAAATAGAAAATCTACCGCCTGGAGTCTTCGCTAACAACACCAAGTTGACTCACCTGTAAGTAAACATGTGTAGGTTCATATTTGATATTATCGATACTATTAATTACTATAATAATTGTGTTTTACACAACACTTATTGTTATATTTTGTAAGCAGCTAATGTTGATTCCATCCCACCCATAATACAACACGAGTTAAGCTGTAAAGATCTGAATTCAATTTAATCAGAACATATTTTTACCCAGTCCAGGGTAGTAACATCAATAATCGCATCTCCAAAGTTATCACCCCTATTACTTTAAAAGTTGTCGAGGAGTCCGTGATTTGTCTATTATCTTTAATTCACGTCTCAGAGATCACTTCAATTCACTTCACCAGAGATCAGATCTAGATTGTACCTTATCTCATTACATTTACCTAATTCTCTGTTAGGTAAGGTAGATATCGACTTATTGCCATACATTTCCAATACACACCCATGGGAAATGTATTTTTTCCGATGGAATAGGCAAAATTCTATTCGTAACACCTTCCAACGGATGTAAGATACGTTTGGCGCGAAAGAGTACCGGAAGTCAGATGAAAATTAAAGAGGGCACAAATGTTGTCCCATGGTATCCGCCGATACCCATTTTTCGAATGGAATCCGATGGGGTCCATGGGAACCCAACGGAGTCCACCTATGTCCATCGGAATCACTAGTCTTGTGGTAAACTTAACCTCAGACAAGTGCAGTATAAACGAAATATGCCTCGTTTTTAAAGCCATGAAGCGAAACATCTCGTTTCAAGCGCGAATGACTTGAATATATACCTTGTTTTTCAACCTTAAGGCAAAACAGCGCTTTACCCTTACAAATGCGGTATCCATGAAATATGGCCCGTTCTTTAAGCCATGAAGCTAAAGAGCTCATTTTAAGCGCGGACAACGGAAAAGAACCTGGCTTTTTTGCTTAAAAACAGTCAAATGCAGTGTACGTAGGAAATGCCTCGTTTTTTATGCTATAAAGCGGAACAGCTCATATCACGTGCGATTGAGTAACAGCGACTTACGGCGCTTTACGTAGGCAAATGCAGCAAGAGTGGTATATGGCGAAATATGCCTCTTTTTTAAGGCCATGGAGCGGAACAGCCCATATCAAACACGAATGACTTGAAAGATACCTCGTTTTTCAAGCGGGGATAACTTCAAATCTCATTCTTTAAGCCTTAAAGCAAAAATACGCTTTAAACAGAAATATGAAGCACAGTATACAGAAAATATGCCTCGTTCTTAAGGCCCTGAAGCAAAGCAGCCAATTTTAAGCATGAATGACTTGATTTATATTGTTCTTCCAGCCATTTAGACAAAAAGGCGCTTAACGCAGAAGAATTGGATGCAGCTTACGTAAAATATGCCTAGCTTTTAAAACCATGAGGCAAAACGACTCATTTCAAGGGCGGGTCACGTGAAGCATATCGTGTTCTTCACGATCGCAAATTGACACGTTTAGTGTGTTCTACTAGCTCCAGAACTAAATGTTTAGTTGAAAATGGATGTAGTTGGAAATTGCGTGTCCTACATGCACTTGCAAGTCTGATTGTGAAACACGTGTAAATTAAACGATTAGTGTAGCCATCTTGAGTGAGAACTTTGCATATCATTCTATCTTGTCTCTAAATTTGCCCTTTTGGTTTTTTTCACTCTCATGCATTCGTTTTGGTCGTTAGTGATCTGATGTGCGTTTTCTATGGGGAGACCGATATTTGAGCTTTTAGCGCAAAAAACATTGAATTGCGGTGTAAAATAATTTCATCCTTTAAAAATTAACACGTTTAGCCTGCTTAACTAGCTCCATGACTTAATAATTAGTTAAAATTGCATTCCGATAAAAGGCTGCCCGCTTGCAACACGAAAACTGCGTGTCACTACACGCATTTGCAAGTGTGAGTGTGAAATGCGTGTATATTACACGAAATCAGTCAACTACAACTTATTAAACGTGTTTACTGAAACGATTGAATTCACATTTATTCATAAATATTTAAAGAGCATCAGCTAGTTACTGGACTTTGTTTCATTTCTTATTTATCAAAACTGCGATTGCCAAGTCTTGGAAGATTTATTTTCACTGCGTCCGCTTTTCTTCAATGGTTTCTTCCGATTGCCACGAGTTCACTTGAAGTTTTGAATTGAATGATTATGGAATGGAGCTTCTGAATTAAAAACAAACCAAAATTGTGGAGCACTCACCTGATGACAACCATTAAACAAATCGCACAATGTTGTGGGTCAGCGGGCTTCCCTTTTCATTGGTATACACCACTTGCAGTTACTCAGCACATTTTCAATGTCCAGTACTCGAGATTAACTGCGCCAGACCACAATGAATGGGTTGCCAATAATCGAATCCCTGTGTTTGCGCAGAGATTTCTGGGATGGCCACGGGGCAAACATTGCAACTCACTGTTTCATCAGCGGGTAATGTTTATACGAAAAAAAGCGTAAGTTCTTGTTTAAACAACCATGAAATACCCCACCCATGATACAAAACGAGGTTAAATTTGGGGATCCAAATTCTATTTATTCAGCCCATATTTTTACCCAGTCCAAGGTAATAATATCACTAATCACATCTCTAAAGTTATCAATCCCGCTACTTTTTCTTTAAATCACGTTTCTGAATTTTATTAAAGATCAGATCTCTACTATTTCTATTCCTATCTTAGAGGAACACAATTTACTTACATAGACGAAAAAAAAAATCCAGTTACCGAAGTGTTGCTGAAACCTTTAATTCTATTGTGGAATCGTTACGGCTAACACGCGCCTGCGAAGAGAGAATTATGACCTTTACACACGTTTCCGTCGCTGCCGACACAGGGTAACCAGACCACTTTTCGAAATGTTTCCGCCAGTTCTCAGCTGAAAGCAACATGTGTTTCCGGTGACGTAATTTCTTGATAACGTCAGCGGAAACAGTGGAAACTTCTCCGAAACCACCTTGTTGCATGTTTCCATTGCACATCTGCACTCATATAATATTTACTTCGAATGAGCTTTGGAAACTTTTCTTTAATATAAGGATACATTGCTCTGTTGTCTCTTGCCTGGGAAAGTTTTTCTACCGCCTTTTTTTTTCTCAGCTTATATAATCATGTGCTGTTCCCGACCTAAGCAGAACAAAATATAGTAAAGAGTAACTTGCAATTTGACAGTTTTTCCTATTGCGACGAGTTCACTTGAAATTTGAATTTAACGATTATCCATTTGAGTTTTTTTAATCAAGACAAAAAAAAGTGTGGAAAAAAAATTGGTCTGCTTCTACTATTCTTTGCCCAGCGCGTGACCAAATGTTTCTTGATGTTTGTTTAATAAATCTCAAATGCAGAGCGCACGAAAAAAATTTCCTTGCGTGTGTGCTACACATCGCCATGTTTGATGCTTTAAGAATGAGAGGTATTTGAAGATACTTTCGAGTGGCGATTGATCCTTTTGTATTGATATCTGAATTTCCATAAAACAAACTGTTCCAATTCTTAAAATCCAAATATTTCAAGTTAGCAACACTTTCGTTTTCCGTGACTGCTGAGCACTGCTTAGTTGCCTGTAGGATGTTAGAGTCAAACACCACAGACTGATCATTTTGCAAGAACCTTCCACCAACGCCAACACTAGACATCCACTTGAGGTATTATAGGGAACTAAGGACTAAATTGACACAAAACAGGGCCCTGAGCGATGAACCTCTAAGACTCAATAAAAGCTTTGCCATGTGAGTCAGTCCACTTGAAATTGCAGCAGAAAATTGTGAAGATTCTCATCATGATCTTTCTCGGCCTCCTCCTGTGTTATTCCATATCCATATCAGACTCGCTAGGGCAGACGTAGCCACAAGAAACTGCCAAAAGCAGTATGAGCGATTGTGGCTAAGCTTCATTAGTGATCTAAAGTATGTTGGTGAAACCAGATATCGCATCAGCTACCACAAAATAATTTGCACCATTCATTTGTGGCAAAATGCCCTCAAAACGGGGAATATACCCTTTCGGCGTTCGATTTCACGTGTAATGTCACGTGACTTTTGTTGTAAACAAACCACAAAAGTTCGGACATTGGGTCAACTACCCACGACCCGTGTAAGGACTTCGACATTTTGTTGTAGATAATTTCCACTGTCGTGAAGCTTTCCGATACTTAAAATTGACTTATTTGTTGTGTAATATGTTGGATTATTTATGAAGCAAGTTGTCATTTCGCTACCGCCAAAGTAGATGCGAAGAATCGTAAGCAAGAAGCGTAAACAAAATTGAAACCGATTTCAACGCTATGAATGTGGCAGAACTTTAAAAATATTTCGAGGAATTGGGGGATTTCAGCGAACAGATAGTTGAAAACTTCGATCGTGGAAATCGCCTCCGCAGTTGAAAAATTGGTTCTGCCAATGGATTCAAATTTCGAAAAAGACGACACCACCTCCTCAAACCATTCAGTGAATCAGGAGATGCAAATTCCCAAATCATCTTTCGTGAAGACTGTGAACAATTTGAACGCGTCGCTGCCGTTTAGATTGTACGACATTTTTAATCATTTGAGTACCACTCCACCGATTCAGCAGGGACTCGCTGCTTATATATCATTTTAAGATAAATGCCTATTCATCGATGGTTATGTGGAATCTTTGCTAACTACTCAGTTCAAACAAGAGGGTGCTCATATATATGTAGCTAAAAAGTAGCCTTTAAAGAAAGTCAAAACGGATGAGGTAAAGGGATACTAGGATCTCTGTTTTATTCTTGCTTGCTCTTGTGCACATAGCTGTCTTTCGTGTACACGACCAACGCACTTCGATGTCATGACCCTTTCCACTGTTGCCTTCTCAGCTTTTGTCTAACTGCTCCAGGAAAATGGAAAAACTTGAACGAATCGCCGATTAGATAGGGTTGCGATATTGGTAATCATTTTTGCAAGCATCATGAGTGCCTCTCTTTGTCGCAACCATTCTGTTGGTATACCTGGGGAACTGAAATCGGCTTCATTCATCGCGTATTAATCGGTTTTAATTTAGGGAATCAAGGCTTTCTCGCGTTTCAAATCCGAGAGTACTAATTTCCATCACGCATACCTCTTACCAATCGAGTTCGAGTTTTTTCCGCTCGGGTTTATGGCACAAGCGCGAAGTGCGCGGGAAAAACGAGGTTTTTAACTTGCAGTACGGACCGAGAAAAATGAAGTTATTAAGATATTTATTATATCTCTTGATTCAAATAGAAGGGAAAAAGATTTCAGTGCAAGCGGAACGGCCAGTGATGATTAACGAGCGTCAAATCCTAAGCAGGAGAACATTTTATTGGCTTCCAATAAAAACTGGACTTTGAGGTCAAAAGTTCAAAATATTCTTTTATTACCCATAGTTTAGAATAATGCAAAATTACACAAAAGCAACAGTTTAAGTATACCAAGGTTTTCTGTAAGGAAGTGAGATAAAACGTTCTATAAGTAACACTCTTGTCGAGAGTTTTTTTTTTAATTACTGAAATCTGCAAAGCACAACGCGTTTCTGTGTAGAGTGCGAACTAATGGCTAACTTTGTTCAATGTCAGTGTCAACGTCAAACGAATGAATGAATTTCATCAATTCGATCGAAAACAGCACAAGCATCTTTTTAACGATTAGTATCCGATTTTTGGTGATTTGTGGCGTTTTCATAGAATTTGCAGGGTGGATTACTTGTTGCAGACTGAACAAAAAGATTAAAGACGGGTTGATATTGAGTAGATGCTTGTTGACGCGATAAAAGAAAGACGTGGACTCGCTTGAGAGCTGAACCTACTTTTTAGAGCCTTAAGAGGAAGAAAAACGGGGCGATTTAGAGGAAGATAACTGGAATATGCAATTTGAAAAGATTAAAATACTGTCATTGTGCTTGTCGACACCTTAAAAGAACTTGCCCAGGAGCCTATCGAGAGCAGCAGCAGGTATGCTTAGGGAAGGTACGTTTCCTGGGGGTGGGGGGGGGGGGGGCGGGGGCCTCAGAGGGGAAGGTCATCAGTGAAAGTGAGCACCAAAGGGGGAGGGCCATACCCTCTTTTTCAGCTATTCAAGGGGAGGGTCACACCTTTTCCAGAATTTTTAATGAGGATTTTTGTGATGTTATTTTCCATTTTTCTTTAACAGACTAAGTTTGTTCTTTTCAACTTGTTTCTTTTAATTCGGTGCAGGTGCTAGTTTTACAAGGTTACTGGGTGTCTGCATGTATATTATTCCATGGCAGATAATTTTCTCGGAGTACTCGTTCTTGAGCCCGGATCCCACACTGATCGTTCGCATTTTCTTGTTTCAGCGCGCACATATTCAATATCGAGATTTATTGTTTTTTTAGAGGGCACGGTAACGAATCCTGCAATCTGATTGGTTCTTTATCCGGTCAGTATTTTCCTATCTCTGCCCACGGGCCACGGTAACGCTTTCGTGAGTCGCCGAGTACATCCCAACTTTCGTTGCCATTTTTCATAAATATAATTCGTTTTCCGGCTGGGCAGTATTTTTAAGCAAACACATCGGTCACTACCTCAAGCCGATAAATAACTTATGAATCCTCTCTTTTCTCTCTATCAAATCACTTTGGTTGACAGAAAAATATTGGTTTCAGAATGAATTTGAATAAACAATAGTGTCATTACGTTGGTTGACAAGCGGCCTAAAAACCGTCTGCAATTAATTTTAATCGTTCACCAAAAGTACCCAGAAAGTTGAAACGTGAAGTATTTGGTTACAGTTAAACTGAACGATGGAACTTTCATTCATTTAATATCTGAATTTTCTCGAGCAATTTGTTCGTAGTGAAAGAGCGAGCGAAGTTTTAATTTAAGTTCTACAACAAATATACGCTCCCGGTGAGTCTTTCCAATTCCGTTCAATTTAGACATTTGTACCGCAAATTGCACAACAGAAATTGAAGGAATCTTTTGAGAAAAGGCCGCATTATATTCCCTTGTGTCTCGTTGGAGTGTGCCGTTCGAATTTAGTTTTTGTGAAGGAAAGACCAGAGTCACACACGCCATTGCAGCAAACAAACGAGCAAACTCTCACAACTTCAAAGTAAAAAAATTGAATTTACTCACAATTACTTTCCTCGCCGTTTACTTAATGAACAGAGGTAAATCTTCGTAGATGAATGAATGGTCGATGAGAGTGAATAATACTTTCCGTTAGATCATTGACTGATTTTGAAGAAAACATTGTCATGACAGCCCTTGCCAAACTAGTTCTGATGTTTTTCAAATGTTCCTACGTTTTTTTTTTCTAGCGCGCTCTCTAATTGACAGGTTTCAGATTGTGACAGATACTTGTAGAGATAATGTTTCAAAGTTTGTTTGGAAGCCTTTTAAATCACCTTTATCGTTACGGAAATGAAAATGTTTCGCTGAGGCATCTCTCTTTAATTTGCATCACCTCTATTTTAACTACCATTTACTCACTCAAAAATTGTTCAGTTTATGGAAGATCTTTACCTCTGTCTTGAAAATGCTGCCCTCGGCCTACGGCCTCGGGCAGTATTTTCAAGACCTCGGTCACAGTTTTTCACCATACGGACCTCCCAGCCGGCAAATAACATATATTTATTCATATTCAAACATTTTGCGTTTACAAGCAAAATGTCGAAAAATGTTCTGAGGTTTCTATGGCATGGAGCATACCATGTGGTAGTGACTGGGAGGGTCACACTTTTGTCAGTCACCTAAAAGTGGGGGGTCAGGAGTTCTTTAATCAAAACATGGAGGGCCAACACTTTCTTTTGGAAAAAATACCAAAATTTCCCAGCCCTCCCCCCGCCAAGAAAAAACGTACCTTCCCTTATTACATTAGAATTTCCAGCAACTTGCTGTTCGAAAAACCCTATAAACTATTTGCACTCGTATTTTGTCTTTTCAAAGTATTCGACAACCTTTCGGCTGCAATGAAATAATCTGGTTTACGACCCGAGTTATGTTCGTCGTAGATAGTCGTATTTCTCTACTTGCCGCTTGTCCTACTCAAAAACTCGAAGAATCCGACTCGAAAGATTGGGATATCTGCTTCTTAGTTTTGATCTTGTTCCTCGTTGGCGTACTTTTCCTTAAGTCTGTTCAAATTCTTCTTGAAGAGATATTTTGGCGATCAAAACAAACTTTTGAATTTAGCGGGCCATGCAGTGAAATACGGCGTGCTAAATGGACTAGCGCACGTTCTACCCAAGTGATATAACGAGGGGTTTTATTTGATAATCTACGAGCTTAATGCCCTGAAAATACCTGATCAGATACATCACTGTACGCACGCACAACTAGTTTGATTATTCCATGCCAAATCGCTTTCTGCTACTGACTGAGAAGCAACGTGTCAACCGGACTGATCGAGAATGAATCACCACGCCCTCACCCAACTAACGGCTCTCGTCGGGTTGTCCGCAGCGACTAATTCTATACATTTTCAAAACATTTGACATTTCATACATACCAGCTGTACGTTTTTCTTGATTTGTTAAGTAAGGAATTTCAGGTATGTTATGTTCAAATGACAGGGACGACGAGCGAATATATACGTACTTTTTATATAATAAAAATTGTCACCGGTCGATCGATTGAAGAAAAGAAGAAGAATAAAATAAATTGATTGAAGCTGTAAAGAAAATATAGTTCTTGTTTATGTGTGATTTTACATAGTGGAGCATAGATTTCACAAACGGATGGTATAAAAGTCTGGTAGGGGTTATATAAAACCGCACGATCATAACATATTTACCTGTCCTGTAATGAAAAAGGAAGATCACGAATAAGGAGTGCTGAAAGAGTCCGATATATAGAGGAAACAAGAAAAAAAAGTGTTTCTGGAACAAAATCTAGTGTTTCCGTCCACTCTAGATCTGAATTCGTCAGCAGAAATAAGACAAAAAATCTGTTTCCGAAAAGTAACCCAGTATTTCCGTCGACATTCTGTCTGATTACGTCTACGGAAACAAGAGAAAAACGTATTTCCGGAACGTGACCTTGTATTTCCGTGAACGTTTAGGTATGATGACGTCGACGGAAATATAAAAAATTCATGTTTCCTTCACGTTACTATGTGTTTCCGCACATGTTAACATGAAGTTACACTTGCGGATACATTTGGTTGTTTTCCTTCCACTGAAACCTGACGGAAACATGTAAAAAAGTGGTACGGTTCCGCTGTGACCGCAGCAACAGAAACACGAGTAAACGTCACCAAACCGACAGCGGAAACGCGTGTTGAGCATCGTGTTTCCGCAACGTTTTCACATATTTCTTCTACGTTTCCGTTTACGGATTCTTGATATTTCTTCCTGTGTATATTATTCGCATCTACTTTAGCGGTAGCGAAATATCAACTTGCTTGATAAATAAAAAAACATATAATACGAAAGAAATCAAATTCGAGCAAAGAAAAACTTCACCACAGCTAAGAGTTGTCATAGGCATATAAGGTTGCTTTGCTGCGGGTGAGATAGGTTTTTTCGTCTGCCCTAGAGGGATCAACGATTGAGCAATTCTATCTGGTGGTGTGTTGCATGTGGAGGTAGTGTCTAACTGCACCATGATTGATTTGTTTAGGTCCTTGGTCACACCCAGTTCCAAGGGGCTGGACAGTTAACGCCCTAGGGCCTCGCCTATTGGATGTTGTGAAGTGCTGTAGACAGTTCGGTAATATATTTCTGGTTTGATATAAACCTTAAAGAGATCAGTTTCATACTCCTCCCCTGAACTTTTTTCGGGTTCTTCTTACCAGCGATGGAGGAACGGAAAGCTGCCAAAGCTTTGTCTTTTTCCTGCCACTTTAGCCTAACAAGCACAATCCGCTTCATCTGCTGTTTCTTCGGCAGGAGGCTCGCTGTCTTATCATCCATTGAGCTCGCACCAATTGCGACCATATCATCACCCAATCCGAAGTAATACTTCAATCCCAAAACATTCTGAAAAAGTTTACCTTTATTATCAATTCACAGTTTTATAATTAACCAGAAATCCGATTTCACTCGTTCAATCGAAGGCGCGTCATAAAAGGAGAGGTGCCTTAGGTACCTCTGAATCATTTGTCAATCAACCGTCGTGGCATACAGAACTCCAAAACAGCCTGAGCTGCAGCCAATGCAAGGCACTGACCAGAGGCGCATTTCTCGGTAAAAATTTCTACGTTTTCATCACAATGGAAGAATTTTTTGAGGTTTGTATTAACTTCCTCCGATCGAAACCTTCTTCATTTGTGGCGGTAAATTTGAAATTCGAAATGATTCGCTTCGCCGTCGCCTAAAATTGCTATGGCGTAATTTCATGTCTGTTCTTAAATACTGGATGTAGATGACCGTTAGAAAAAAAGAAAAGATGAAGAAATGTTCAAGGCATTTCTTCAATAATGCGAAGGGGAAGTGCTGTTAACCCAACGGAAGAAAAATAAAAGCAGAGCGACCATTGCAGACGAAGTTCTGGAGCGCGCGAGTGAACCGCCGCCAACCACCGATTCACTTGGACATGTCCAGGCATCGATGTCGCCAAATGAATCATCTGTACGGGCTTCCTCCACTAATGGTGCGATTTCTTTTCCTTTAATCGAAGTATAATATGATTACAACAATACTGAATGATCTTTAACCTTTGGAACAATACATTAGAGAGGTAACTTAGGACTACAGTTCGATACCAACAATCACTGTGATAATGTATCACCAAGATTGAAACACTCGCGTAACGCAATAATTTTCCAGAAGTAACTAATTGCAGATTTTTTTTTCGAACTAGGAAATACTAGTTAGAATATACTTGCAAAGCACAGATGTTTTCGTATGATGCGACAGTTCATGTCTAACACTGCTTCCTTTTGATGTCTTCATTTTCCAAAATGCTGCCTTGCGTGACACCTACGAAACGTTTTGTCCTGCCCAAGAATGTTTTGTCCTGCCTAAGAATATTTTGAAAGGAGTTATTTCTTTAGAACTACAAGTTATATCTATTGCGATATTTTATGCTACACCATGGGCAAACGTATCAATTAAACATCAAAAATGTACAATTTAACAACATAAGTTTCTTACCCAATCAAGAATGGCTAACTCCATGCACATGTTGTATGTGTCATCCCCATAATGAATCCGCTTTGCAGCATAAATGAGCATCACTGAATGGAGAGACTCAATCCAATATGTTTCCCTGCACTGAAGAAGGCAACAAATTATGGGTGATTTTTCTTTAACTGGAAAATGAATTTGTTCAACTCATTTATGGCCCTTACCTCAACATCACTAATTTGGAAGAAGAGATAAACTTCTTCATGCAAAGAAACAAGCATACAGCATGCATCAATTAATTACCCACATGTAGTCCGATGCATGCCTATAAATTGAAGTGCCCATAATGGTTTCCCTGCATGCAGCTACTACTTCAGGTTTAGTTAAAAGTTTTTTGATCATCACATAGCCATTCTGCTTGCACCGTGACTCCGCATGGCATCTGACATGATTTCCCTGAGTAATAAATACACCAAGTTATAGAAAAATAGATTAATAAATCAGTAGTAATAATTATAGTAAGTATAATGTCTCTTGTTCACCATTATTAAAGAAATATGTGCAATCTTTGAGGTAATGATCATGTCATATCTTACTAGAATAACACAACAAAAGGTACTTACAGAAATGAAAACAAAATACTATGTTCTCAATAAACAGTCACTCAAATTACCTGGTAATGGTCAACTACATTCAACAGTGTACCCTGAAATTCTTCTTCATTGAGTGGACTGTTCTTCATGCAGAAGTACACAAGAGTCCTTGTACTTTTCACTGTAAAATATTCACAATTATTATATTCCATTGTATTCATCTTATATCAAGAAGGAATTTGACATTTGCAGATAATTGTTGAGAGAATATAGCTTTTGATGACTCTCATAAGAGAGATATCTTACCTTTATCGAACAATTCAAAAAACCACTTTGAGCCCTCATCCCTCTGGGCCCTTGAGGCAACTTCCTTCACTGCTTTAGTCACAAACTTTGCACCTGAAAATAAAAAAAATTTATATTAATATCAATAAAATGCTAACTTTCAAGAAATAGTCATAATCATCAAGATAAAATGAGCCAAAAAATACAAGTGTGTACTTAGTACCATGCCAAGAGTCAAAGGAATTAAGCATTCCTTTTGACAAGATCCGTGTTTTTAGCTGTAATACAAAGTCATATGCCACCTCTGCAACATGGAACCCTCAAAAAAGAATTACTTTAGCTGCATTATAAAAGATACTTCTGATCTCCATATTTGTATTACATATGTGATACGATATTATTGAGGATGCAAATTTATCATACCTTGTGTCTCAGAGAGATAAGTCAGCAGCTCTTTTGTCATAGGGACCTCACAGCTTACTGCTGAAGTTTCATTGGCCCTACTCCAGTTGAGAACTGCTAACACCTTTTTGGTCCTAAAGATAATCAGTGCAAATGAAATGATTTTAGGAATGGTTTTGAACATACCAGAGGTTCAACATATCATACAAAGAGATCAAGATGAAACCATCTTACAAGAAAGAAAGGGCTGACACTGTTGTGTGTGCTGCTGATTGACTGGAATCATGCCTTCCATCTGTTATAACACACTGTGGGAAGAAATGGTAGAAATCATGACATAAAAATGGTCACATTTCTCTACTCACAGATATTTTCAAGGTTTACAATCTGATATAAGATTTTATATCGTTGTATGTGCCAGTCTACATAATATATTCCGAGTATGGCAGGTGTATAAGTATGTGGCCAAAGGCAAAATGAAATTAAAATGACAATTTGTACCTCTCCATTCACAGCATATGCAAGGTTACTCTTCACTTGTTCTTGAGCAGCCAACATCGACTCATTGGAGACCCTCTTCACAACTGTCAAGTAACTGAGCTTTTTCAAGACTGTTGAAGTGATTAAAAATAGAAGTATTTTAGAATTGCATCTGGTACGGCACAAACCAAAGAAGGAACAGTTCAGTCAGTTTGAGCTATCTTGGTAGAACATTCATGATTTAGCAACCTGCAAACTGCTGTTGACTGCCTTCTCCCTGCAAGGAGAAAGACCACATGATTTTCAGAGCATCTGAGCATGTGCATTGCTAACCTGTGTTGGAGGTCTTTTCTCCCTCTGACCCGATGTTGGCTGCTTGACAGAAACTTGTGTATTCTGTCTCTGTCAAGCCACAGGACAATACTCCATGAATCAATCTATGAAAGAGAGACAGAGAAGCGACCAGTTACAAAAAACAAAAACTGTAAAATACCGAGATAACAAATTTCAGTAAATTTCAAGCAAAAATATTAGAGTGCTCACCTAAAATTTACATAGTACTTTAGAGGAGATCCTCCCATGATAGGGGAGGAGAGCCACTTGAAAGAATCTCCACCAACATATAAAATTGTCACTGACAATACATGACTCTGTCGATTGAAAACAAGTGACTCACAAGCGAGGGGTTTTCCACAATAACAACATGATGTCGTTAGCGTATTAGAGAAAAAAGAAAACAGAGTTCGCGGAGATTCTTCACTGCAGAGATATAAGGAGTCGTTCTCTGCTGAAGATGCAGTGATTTGCATTCTTTGTGGCGTACGTTCTGCTTGTGGAGGAGAAATTGGAGAAAAAGGATCAGCAAAAGGCAAAGAAATACGCGAAGATGGAGTGGAAGAAGCTAAAGGAATTGAAAACCGTGCAGTTGTGGATGGTGTATTTCGGACTTCCCGTTGATGATAAGCTCAGATCGCTCGATGTCAGTCATTTCCTCTCAATTTTCTCCTCAAAAGCTAACAGAAGAGCTTCCATCAAATCTGCATTCTGTGTGCTTGTCGTCGCTTTTGTAAGATTCAACGAGCCTTTGGCCATCTTTATGCGGTCTTTGATGCCGAGAAGTCTGCTCTCCTGAGTTCGAGGAACTTCTATGTTGAACGAGAACTGTGGACCTCGATCCGTTGGATGCTTTTTCTTGGGTACAGATGGCTTATTTCCCTCAGCCATAACGAATAAATTTCCTAATAAATATATCTTTCGAGCAGCGAAAGCCGAGACTATTCTCCAAACTGAACTAGAGTTGTGAAATTCTGTCTCAAAATCGCACTTACTTGTGAAATCATCGCTACTTTAGAGGTTTTGTCACAGAATTGTCACAGATAAGAATAGTCTGAGCATTGCGCATAGAATGTGTCATGAATCCGCTAGTTTCAATGGGAATAATCTGAAGGCTCGAAGAACCAGTTTGTATCAGGGGCTTGGGACATAAGCCGAAGTTACACGGCGCGAATTTTGAAAAGACAACTGTGCGAGTGTCTCGTCGACCGCAGATAACGCTTTGAGCGGCCGAACGATAAGTTAGTGCCAATTAATATCAAAATGACCTCAATCATGGGAATGAGAGTCAACAAGACGCAATATCTTCTAATTTATTGACACAAAAAAAAAAAAAACACTTAAAATGGGTCTTCTATGCAGACCGTTTCACTTATGGTGGGAACGTTGGTCGCCATATTGGATGATTTTTGCATTTGAGCTGAAACAAAGGGGAGGAGCCAACCTATTTATAACGCACCTTCGTGTTAAAATTCACCTTTCACAAAGCCTCTCCCTAACGCAAGCAATCATCAGTAAAAAATAATAAATTCGGACTTTTTTCCATAAAATGAATGTTCAAAATGAACATTCCCACCTCCCCCCTCCCACTTAGAGAACACACTGTTAGGTCAAAAAGAGATATTTTGTTTATTAAACTTGAATCATCTACAAACAGTATTATGTCAAAACTAAGGTTTTCTTCTTTGCGCAAGTTTAGGCTATGTATTTTTTTTAAAAAAATTAATTTCTTTGGAGCTGCCAATGTAAATTTAAAGAGAGGCACCATTCTCGCAGGCGAGCTGCAATTTTAAACCAAATCCTCTGACTCTTCCCTTCCGGCCACTTAAGCGATAAATGATGACCGGCAACTAAGGTCTCGAGGGAGTTGGCCGAAATTCCAAGGGTCTCCCTCAGTAGAAGAGGAGTCTGGAAAGAAGTTAAGAGTTAATTTCTATTCCTACAGATGTACTTTGCAAACTCTGTAAGTCTTAAAGCTTCATGAGATGATTAATCTGCTTTATTGTCTTTCTTAATATCGTTTACATAGATACTTATTTGAGAATCAGATAGCAGAGCTACCACGTGGAGTCTTCAGCTACAACACCAAGTTGATTCGACTGTAAGTAAACAACATTTATTGCCTATCCCATGAGACTTATTTTTAAGAAGCTTATACAGACCCAGTCACACCTGTGAACTATAGCAATTTGTAATGTTGGGACTCAAATCCAATATTTCAGCTCATGTACTTACTAAATCTTGGTTTCAAATTTTAATTGCCCTTAAGTCCATGCGTTGCAGAGGGGCCAGTTTACAGCTCATAATGGCAGGATCCAAATCCTATATCCCAACTGCCATATTTGCCAAGACCCCGTTTCAAATTTTAATAGAAATTCCATCGCCATTGTTATTAGTGGGAGTGGGATTCAGTTTCTATTAAAATTTTGTTAATCCCACTAGCTTCAAAAAGGGTTCAGAGAGACGCAATTTACCGAAAGATGGAGAGTTCAAAACTCAGCCAGTCGAAAAGAAATTTGAAGTTAACAAAAATAGCAAAATCAACAAATTCCAACCTCCTCCTTCCCACTTCCCCCCTCCCACTTTGAGAACATATTGTCAGTTCGTAATATTCAGATCAAAATCGAACAAATCACATCGCGTATTTACCAAAACTCGGTTCTAAATTTTAATTGCCCACTGGCCCATGCGATCGGCTGCATTCAAAATCCGATTTCAATCGTTACTGATCCCATTTAAATTCACCTTTTATGGAGCCTTTCCCCTAACGTAAGCAATTATTAGGAAAAAACAATCAATTCGGACTTTTTTTCATACAATGACTGCTCAAAATAAACATTCCCAACTCTCCCCTTCCACTCAGAGAACACATGGTTAGGTCAAACAAGGGATATTTTGTTTATTACATTTAAATCATTTACAAACAGTATATTGTCAAAACAAAGGTTCTCTTCTTTGCGCAAGTTTAAGCTGTGTATTTGTAAAAAATTAATTTTTCTGGAGCTGCCGATGTAAAATTAAAGAAAGACATGATCCTTGCGGGTGAGCTGCAATTTTATCAATTGCAGAAAAGGAAGACTAAGAAACATTCAGGCTCGGACGGGATTTGAACCCAGGCCTCCCAGAATATCACTACCAACTGAGCTACGGAAGTAAATGTCAACTCTTCCGCCCTTATGCCTATTTACTTTTATAGGACGCTTCATAGCCCATGAATATTTGCTTCAGTTATATTCTGATCATTGTCCTCCAAATGTTTTTTTGAGTGCGAATAACAAAACATTTAGAAACATTTTATTGTCGAAACAAAGGCTCATTTTACTGCGCGACTTTTCGATATGTATTTGTGATGAAATGATTTTCTTTTGACTTGCGGATTAAAATCAAATAAAGACATGATCCTCGCAGGTGAGCTGCAATTTTACCAATTGCAGAAAAGTTAATTAAGATACGCCCTGAAATCTTTCTGATAAGAACCTGTTGATTTCCGAGGGTAAAGGTCAGAATTCAGATTTCGAGATTTTGAAAACGACCAAAAAATGTAAGCCAGCATCTTGAGTAGGATTTGATTTCAAAATTTGTAGAAATCAACTACAGCGTTGCGTGAACATTGTGAAAACGTGAATGAAAGCGATCTTCGCAGTAATGAACACTACTTAAGTAGTAGTGAAAAGAAGTCATGAAAAAAACTCAGGCCTGTACGGGATTTGAACCCATGACCTCTGCGATACCGGTGCAGTGCTCTACCAACTGAGCTAACAACCCAAATATATGACTTCCATATATTCACAACCGTTTATTCACCACTTCACGGGTTTATTTGGGACCAACACATTGACCGGTTCCCAGTTGGCTTGTTAGCTCAGGTGGTAGAGCACTGCACCGGTATCGCAGAAGTCATGGGTTCAAATTCCGTACAGGCCTGAATTTTTTTCAGGTCTTCTTTTCACTACTACTTAAGTAGTGTTCATTACTGCTAAGATCGCTTTCATTCACGTCTTTAATCGCAGTTCAAATATATGACTTCCATATATTTACAACCGTTTCTTGTGAAAACGCTAAGAAAAGAAAAGCCCATGTTGATAAAATTGCCCTATGGAACTGTGATCTGCGTTCTCAGTTTTACTTTTTACCCGCCAAAGTCGCTTGGTTATTTTGGAAACTAATGAAGCAAAAAAGTGAGAGATCAGAGATGTCTTTAACTTACTGTACGACAACTATACGTATCCTTTAGAACTTTTAATAATGAAAAGCCGATTGAGGTAGCCATATCTCGAGTAAGAACTTTGCGCCTTATGCTACCTCGTCTCTGGTGATGTGCGTTTTCTTTGCGGAGACCGATTTTTAGCTTTTATCACGAAAATTATTAACTTGCGGTGTAAAATAATTCTATCCTTTAAAATAAAAAATGAAATAAATTAAACAGCTTGGTTTAAAAAGAGTTAGTAGTCACCTCTTGTAAATCTGGTTTATATTTTGTGGTAATTCCATATTCGAATAAAACACGATCAAAGAATGACACGTTCAGCGTGCTCTACTAGCTCCATGACTAAATAATTAGTTGAAAATGCATGCAGATGAAAGACTGCATGCGCGCAACACGCAAACTGCGTGTCCTACACGCAATTGCAAGTCTGACTGTGAGAAGCGTGTAAATTAAACGATTAGTGTAGCCAAGTTGAGTGAGAACTTTACATATCATTCTATCTTGTCTCCAAATTTGTCCCTTTTCTGGTTTGTTTCACTCTCATGCATTCGTTTTAGTAGTTAGTGATGTGATGTGCGTTTTTTCAGGGTAGACCGATATTTGAGCGTTTAGCGCAAAAACCAGTTGTCTAATAATTTGTTTGCTAAATTATTCAACCTGCAAACCCTGTAACCTATTAACTTTACGTTAGCTATTCCAGGATTTTACTAAAACACATGTTCTTACATGAATAATGAATATCACACAGTTTCTAGAACTCTAAGCAGTTAGCATAGCAGGTGGCGTACTAAACAAAACGATCGCAATGTTACATCATATAACAACTCAAGTTAGAGATAAAGACAAATATAATTGGAAACATAGTGCTATTAACAATATCAAGTGATCGGCAAATAGAGGCACTTGTATTTAAAAGAGCATTAAAGAAACGTCTAAACAACCCAAACTGGATAATGATGGACGGAAAAAATCATAGTATGATCCCCTCGCCTCTGTAGATAGAAAAACAACAACAATAAGGACAACAAGGACAAAAACAGCAAAAAAAAAACCATTAAATATTCATTTAAATGATCCTTGTTTTCTTCTTATTAGGATTTGAATTCTATCCAGTTCTTTAACCTGCTGTAACTATTAAATCACGTCTTATATATCTGCCTAATCTTTGTAGTGGCTTGTCTTGGAACCAAATAGAAAATCTACCGCCTGGAGTCTTCGCTAACAACACCAAGTTGACTCACCTGTAAGTAAAACATTTGTAGGTTCATATTTGATACTATCCATAATATTAATTACTATAATAGTTGTGTTTTACACAACACTTATTGTTATATTTTGTAAGCAGCTAATATTGATTCCATCCGACCCATAATACAACACGAGTTAAGTTGTAAAGATCTGAATTCAATTTAATCAGAACATATTTTTACCTAGTCCAGGGTAGTAACATCAAGAATCGCATCTCCAAAGTTATCAGCCCCATTACTTTAAAAGTTGTCGAGGAGTCCGTGATTTGTCTATTATCTTTAATTCACGTCTAAAAACTTCACCAGAGATTAGATCTCGATTGTTCCTTATCTCATTACATTTACCTAATTCTCTGTTAGGTAAGGTAGATATCGACTTTTTGCCATACATAGGAAATGTATTTTTTCCGATGGAATAGGCAAAATTCTATTCGTAACACCTTCCAACGGATGTAAGATACGTTTGACGCGAAAGAGCACCGGAGGTCAGATGAAAATCAAAGAGGGCAGAAATGTTGTCCGATGGTATCCGCCGATACCCATTTTTCAAATGGAATCCGATGGGGTCCATGGGAACCCAACGGAGTCCATCTATGTCCATCGGAATCACTAGTCTTGTGGTAAACTTAACCTCAGACAAGTGCAGTATAAACGAAATATGCCTCGTTCTTAAAGCCATGAAGCGAAACAGCTCGTTTCAAGCACGAATGAATTAAATATATACCTTGTTTTTCAACCTTAAAGCAAAACAGCGCTTTACCCTTACAAATGTGGTATCCATGAAATATGGCCCGTTCTCTAAGCCACGAAGCTAAAGAGCTCATTTTAAGCGCGGACAACGGAAAAGAACCTCGCTTTTTTGCTTAAAAACAATCAAATGCAGTGCACGTAGGAAATGCCTCGTTTTTTATGCTATAAAGCGGAACAGCAGTTATCAAGTGCGAATGATTAACAGCAACTTACGGCGCTTTACGTAGGCAAATGCAGCAAGCGTGGTATATGGCGAAATATGCCTCTTTTTTGAGGCCATGGAGCGGAACAGCCCATATCAAACACGAATGACTTGAAAGATACCTCGTTTTTCAAGCGCGGATAACTTCAAATCTCATTCTTCAAGCCTTAAAGCAAAAATACGCTTTAAATAGAAATACGAAGCACGGTATACGGAAAATATTCCTCGTTCTTAAAGCCCTGAAGCAAAACAGCCCATTTTAAGCGTGGATGACTTGATTTATATTGTGTTCTTCCAGCCATTTAGACAAAAAGGCGCTTAACGCAGAAGAATTGGATGCAGCTTACGTAAAATATGCCTCTCTTTTAAAACCATGAAGAAAAACGACTCATTTCAAGGGCGGATCACGTGAAGCATATTGTGTTCTTCACGATCACAAATTGACACGTTTAGGGTGTTCTATTAGCTCCAGAACTAAATATTTAGTTGAAAATGCATGTAGTTGGAAATTGCGTGTCCTACACGCACTTGCAAGTCTGATTGTGAAATGCGTGTAAATTAAACGATTAGTGTAGCCATCTTGAGTGAGAACTTTGCATATCATTCTATCTTGTCTCTAAATTTGCACTTTTTGGTTTTTTTGGAATTGAAAACCGTGCAGTTGTGGATGGTGTATTTCGGACTTCCCGTTGATGATAAGCTCAGATCGCTCGATGTCGGTCATTTCCTCTCAATTTTCTCCTCAAAAGCTAACAGAAGAGCTTCCATCAAATCTGCATTCTGTGTGCTTGTCGTCGCTTTTGTAAGATTCAACGAGCCTTTGGCCATCTTTATGCGGTCTTTGATGCCGAGAAGTCTGCTCTCCTGAGTTCGAGGAACTTCTATGTTGAACGAGAACTGTGGACCTCGATCCGTTGGATGCTTTTTCTTGGATACAGATGGCTTATTTCCCTCAGCCATAACGAATAAATTTCCCAATAAATATATCTTTCGAGCAGTGACAGCCAAGACTATTCTCCAAACTGAACTTGAGTTGTGAAATTCTGTCTCAAAATCGCACTTACTTGTGAAATCATCGCTACTTTAGAGGTTTTGTCACAGAATTGTCACAGATAACAATAGTCTAAGCATTGCGCATAGAATGTATCATGAATCCGCTAGTTTCAATGGGAATAATCTGAAGGCTCGAAGAACCAGTTTGTATCAGGAGCTTGGGACATAAGCCGAAGTTACACGGCGCGAATTTTGAAAAGACAACTGTGCGAGTGTCTCGTCGACCGCAGATGCGCTTTGAGCGGCCGAACGATAAGTTAGTGCCAATTAATATCAAAATGAGCTCAATTATGGGAATGAGAGTCAACAAGACGCAATATATTCTAATTTATTGACACAAATAAAACACTTAAAGTATGTCTTCTATGCAGACCGTTTCACTCATGGTGGGAACGTTGGTCGCCATATTGGATGATTTTTGCATTTGAGCTGAAACAAAGGGGAGGAGCCAACCTATTTATAACGCGCCTTCGTGTTAAAATTCACCTTTCACAAAGCCTTTCCCTAACGCAAGCAATCATCAGGAAAATATAATCAATTCGGACTTTTTTCCATAAAATGAATGTTCAAAATGAACATTCCCACCCACCCCCCCTCCCACTTAGAGAACACACTGTTAGGTCAAAAAGAGATATTTTGTTTATCAAACTTGAATCATCTACAAACAGTATTATGTCAAAACTAAGGTTTTCTTCTTTGCGCAAGTTTAGGCTGTGTATTATTCTCATGTAAATTTAAAGAAAGGCACCATTCTTGCAAGCGAGCTGCAATTTTAAACCAAATCCTCTGACTCTTCCCTTCCGGCCACTTAAGCGATAAATGATGACCGGTAACTAAGGTCTCGAGGGATTTGGCCGAAATTCTAAGGGTCTCCCTCAGTAGAAGAGGAGTCTGGAAAGAGGTTAAGAGTTAATTTCTATTCCTACAGATGTACTTTGCAAACTCTGTAAGTCTTAAAACTTCATGAGATGATTAATTTGCTTTATTGTCTTTCTTAATATCGTTTACATAGGTATTTAAGAGACAATCAGATAGCAGAGCTACCACGCGGAGTCTTCAGCTACAACACCAAGTTGATTGAACTGTAAGTAAACAACATTTATTGCTTATCTCATGAGACTTATTTTTAAGAAGCTTATACAGACCCAGTCACACGTGTAAACTATATATAGCAATTTGTAATGTTGGGACTCAAATCCAATATCTCAGCTCATGTACTTACTAAATCTTGGTTTCAAATTTTAACTGCCCTTAAGTCCATGCGTTGCAGAGGGGCCAGTTTACAGCTCATAATGGCAGGATCCAAATCCTATATTCGAACTGGCATATTTGCCAAGACCCCGTTTCAAATTTTAATAGATTGTAATTAGTGGGAGTTGGATTCAGTTTCTATTAAAATTTTGTTAACCCCACTAGCTTCAAAAAAGGGTTCAGAGAGACGCAATTTACCGGAAGATGGAGAGTTCAAAACTCAAACAGGGGATATTTTGTTTATTACATTTCAATCGTTTACAAACAGTATATTGTCAAAACAAAGGTTCTCTTCTTTGCGCAAGTTTAAGCTGTGTATTTGTAAAAAAACTTATTTTTTTTTGAGCTGCCGAAGTAAAATTAAAGAAAGACATGATCCTTGCAGGTAAGCTGCAATTTTACCAATTGCAGAAAAGGAAGACTAAGAAAAATTCAGGCTCGGACGGGGTTTGAACCCAGGCCTCCCAAAATATCATTACCAACTGAGCTACAGAAGTAAATGTCAACTCCTCCGCCCTTATGCCTATTTACTTTTATAGGACGCTTAATAGCCCTTTCATATTTGCTTCAGTTACATTCTGGTCATTGTCCTTCAAATTTTTTTTAAGTGCGTATAACATTTAGAAACATTTTATTGTCGAAACGAAGGCTCATTTTACTGCACGACTTTTCGATATGAATTTGTGATGAAATAAGTTTCTTTTGACTTGTGGATTAAAATCAAATGAAGACGTGATTCTTGAAGGTGAGCTGCAATTTTACTAATTGCAGAAAAGTTGACTAAAACAAAAAAAAAATCAGGCTCGGACGAGATTCGAACCCAGGCCATTACATTTAAAGACTAATAGTGGAACAAAATTTTCCTAATTTTCGGTTTTTTTTTCTTGGACCTTAGCACTAAAAAAAAAAAAAACAGGAGATGTGGACTTTTTTTGCCGTACATTTTCAATACGCATCAGTAGATTCCCATGGGAAACGTAGTTTTCCGATAAAATGGGCAAAACTTTATTCTTAAAGCCATAAAGCGAAACAGCTCATATCAAGCTCGAATGACTTACAGCGACTTACGGCGCTTTATTTGAGCAAATGCAGCAGGCGTGGTACATAGCTAAATATGCCTCGTTATTTTCAAGCCATGGAGCGGAACAGCCCATATCAAACGCGAATGACTTGAAAGATACCTCGTTCTTCAGGGGCGGAAAACTTAAAATATCGTTTTTCAAACTTTAAAAAAAAGAACGCGCTTAACACAAAAGTATAAAGTATACGGGATATATGTCGGCTTCATTTCGGCCACTGTTATGGCAGTTGGGGCTCGATACAGTGTTTGGTGATTTTCTAGAAAAAAAAAAGAGTTCTGAACAAAAAAATTATACCACGTTTATAGACTTACCCTAAGGTATCTTTGAGCGAAGTATGAAGGTAGGGCTTTTTCTAGGCATGTGCCACATTTTTTTGATTTCACGCGGTCTCCAGAAAAATTCTCTCTTAATGATCATGGAATGGAGTTTTTGAAGTAAAAGCAAACCAAAATTGTAAAGTGCTCCCCCATCACAATCATTAAACAAATCCCACAATATTGTGAGTTCTCAGGCTTCCCGTTTCATTGGTATGCACCACTTGCAGTTACTTGGCGTATTTTTGATGTCAGATTAAGTGCGCCAGACCAAAATTCTCTAATTGTATCAGGCGTTTGAAAAACTTTTTGAAGTTTGCAATAGAAAAACTCTGGCTGACATTTCTACGACAGAAAAGATCAGCCATACAAGGAGGAAAACAGAATCCCCTCGCCTCTCCAATAGGAAAACAACAAAAAAACCATAACAACAACATAAACAGCATAAAAGAAGTTGAATGATCACCTTAACTATCGCTTTATTCAATTCTTCTATTTCGATTTTGGATTCCTCGAGTACCTTAGCATGTTGTAGTCATCTAATCTAATCATTTTTAATTGATTAACGGTAGCCTGAACGGTAAGCTTTTTAAAATGTACCTGGTCTTGGATAACCTTGACCGATCTCTAATTCGTAGACAAATAAACGTTTTAGTCACCCATCGATACACTTTAAAATATATATTTTTTTGATACCTTAAACGCTCAACCTCCATAAATTTATGCTACATTCTATTTCAACAACCAGCCAGAGGAGATACCACCGGGTGTCTACACTAGCAGTACCGAGTTGACCGAATTGTAAAAAAATCAAATCACTATTCCAGGTTTTATGCGTGAAGAAAGCCTACCTTTCTATTTCTGTTGGGACACCTTTCTGTTGAGAGATTTCTTGCACATCTCCAATTCCCCATTCCCGCTTTTAACATTCCTCTTTCTACGGATCACCGCCGGCAGGCAAAATAGTGTATGACTGGAGAGTAGCCTTTACAGGCGTGAAGTGGAAACAAACGCCGACAACTCGAGAAATTCAAAGTCGCTTTTTCTTGCGCAGTGTTTTGGCTTGAGTTGTGATCTTTGATGAGTTTACTCTCGGTCAACATTCAGACAATTTTTCATTCTCAAAAGAATGTCTGGGTTTTTTTGTGTTTTTCTTACTTCTGAGATACAGCGTTTACATGATTGAAAGCTTTGGTCATGAGCACCACTTTGAAGTTACCAAACTATTCGAAAACAATGAAGCGTTAAAATGCAGATGTTAGACGCACTTTATGGTTCTACATGTGCAGATCATGTTTCGATCAAAACCAAAGGTGTTGATGTAAATGCATCGTCAAATAAACTCCAAATAAATAAGCTGCCATACTGTTAAATGGTCAAAATTATAAAAATGAATTAGATATGTGAAAACTGTGGTTTTTAGGCCTTAAGAAAATGTCTACTTTTACAGGGATGGCGCAAATAATTTTCACGCCAGAGATTATAGACTACAAAAGCCGAAAAATGACGATCCAAAAACATTTCGCAAATCCGAAAAAAATATTTAGAATCGATATCGTTTAGATAAATCTCTTTTGAAAGGTTAGCCTACGTGTAGCCGTAACCTACGTCTACGCAAACCTGAAACTAATCGTGTTCCGTGACATTACTCTTTTGCAAGAAAATGTATCATGACTTTTTATTGGTTAGTCCCTTTTGCAGATTCTTTGGTCAATTCTGATTGGCTAGAGTTGATAATTAATTTTCAAACTAGCGAACCAGACGGTTGACAAGATGCTTTCGTGGTCAACTTTTCAGGCAACAGTGATCTACGATGAGGTTTTAAAGAAAGTTTGCGCGACTTTTAGGATAGAGGCATTTGAAGAAGAACAGCAGAAAGCCATAGATATGTTTTTTGAAGGTATCGATGTCTCCGTTTCGTTACCAACTGGCTATGGAAATCTGTAATATATTAAGCAGCGCCAGTGATCGATCGCCTCTCTTCTCTAGAAGAAACCGGTCACTATAATATCTATTGCGCCACCCGTTAAAGCTCTCGCAAAAGACCAGGTGCACTATCTTAATGGACTTGGGCCTAGAGGGTTGTCTGCCTTCAGCCTTCTCTCTCTTTGCGAACGGTGCTGCGAAGCAATTAAGACCGTGTCTGCTGTACGTTTAGTCACTGAAACTAATGTTAGTTGTTTCTTGCAGTGATTCTTTCGACTGAGAAAAGACTCGCTCTTTCTTCGCGCTTGCAGCGCAACTATCTCTCAAAGAAATCTGTAAAAACCTTGAGACTCTGCAGCAAATGATCCATCTTCGTCGACCGTGGCACTGTTTACAAATGCAAGCAGAAACCGCATGGACGTTGAAATCTAATTTTCTAAGCGCGATGCTAATCCAACATCGTCCTCTTCTTACTCTATAATCATTTCATATATCCTTAAAATAAAATTCATATTTGAAATCGGACGCTGAATTGCAAATTTACCCGAAAAACGGAAAAAGAATTCACTTCAGTATTGTCTTTTATCTTGATAACCTTCACACTAGCACGTGCTACTTCGGAAAAAGTATTATCAAATGACAGTATTTTGCATTAATTAGTGTGGCGTCACGGAACACGATTAGTGTTAGGTTTGCGTAGACATTCCCTCGCTTCCCTTTCACCTGGGGGGGGGGGGAGGGTATGGCTACACTTAGGCTATAAGATAACCAGAGATCATGACGCGAAAGAGTGTCGGAAGTGTTTGCTGCGGGCTAAACGCTCACCTAAATATCGTTTTATTCTTCTTCTTGGGATTTGGGTCGCACTAGGTACCTCAACCTCCTGTAACTATTTGATCACGTATGTTATCCGGTCTAATCTTTGAGCAAATTTTCATACACATCCGTGGATCGTTAAGCATAAAAAAATATTAAGAAGTTGTCTGATAAGTCATTTGCTGAATTATTCAGCCTACAAACCCTGTCACCTGTTACTTTACTTTAACTGTTCCAGGATTTTACTAGGTAGATATTGACTTTTTGCCATACCTTTCCAATACACACCAATGGGAACGTAGTTTTTCGATGGAATAGACAAGATTCTATTCGTAACACCTTCCAACGGAAGTAAGATACGTTTGACGCGAAAGAGTAGCGGAAGTCAGATGAAAATCAGAGAGGGCCGGGCAGAAATGTTGTTGGATGGTATCCACCGATACCTATTCGTCGGAATCCGATGGGGTTCATGGGAATCCAACGGAGTCCATCCATTTCCATCGGAATTACTGGTCTTGTGATAAACCTAATCTCAAACAAGTGCAGTATAGACCGGATATGCCTCGTTCTTAAAGCCATGAAGCGAAACAGCTCGTTTCAAGGGCGAATGACTCGAACATATACCTCGTTTTTCAAGCCTTTAAGCAAAACAGCGCTTTACACAGAAATATGAAGTCCAGTATACGGGAAATATGCCTGTTTCTTAAAGCCCTGAAAAAACAGGCAATTTCCAGCGCGGATGATTTGATTTATACTGGGTTCTTCCAGGCATTTAGTCAAAACGGCGCTTAACGCAGGAACATTGGATTCAGGTTACGTAAAATATGCCCGATGATTTCCGATCGTAAAGATGTTAGAAGCAATTTCCTAACAATCGTCGTTCAGTCGACTATTTTTTTTATTCTCTTTCTACTACACAAGTTATTACAACGGGGAATAGCTCTGATCTCTCTAGGAAAGTGTGGGTCACCGCTTATAAAAGTGACACTTACGGAGCTGTCAATCTCTAACCTTCGTCATGCTTTTACGCTTAATCAGCGAATCACGCTAAGCTACGCAGAGCGGAGTTCGCATACTAAGTAGATACCTTCGCGATGTTTACGCTTTAGGAAATGTCTTTCTAACTTAAATCCCTTGGTCTTACGGTCAAGCTCGGGCAAAACAAAAAACAAGATTGACAATAAAAATATTATAATAAGCTTACTGACAGAATTAAAATTATACTTGAAAAGATATCTTAAGAGAAAATAGTCCCTGAAGGCTGTTGCATAACAGCAGAATAAACAAAAAAATTCGGAGAAGAAAGGGCGTACCCAAGGTACCGCCCCATAAAAGAGCTACGCAGAAGAGAGCAGAAGATGAAAAGTACTACATATTTACACCCTAAGTCACCCCTAAGAAAAAGAGGCGTCGAACGTGCTAAATTATAAATTACAAACTATTCTCCTAATCGGGAATTCAACATGGATTTAGCCTAAAACGAGAGTGTTAAATGGGTAAAGTATAAAGGAGAATTATTTCCAAAAAATTCCTGCACGGAATAAATTTTTATGAGGTAGAGTCATTTTCCTAGTAATAAATCATCTTTTCGCAACATAATGGAAATATACGGATAACTAGCCGCAAACCGCAGTTTACGCAAAAACATCTGTCTCCATGTCAAATTCACGATCATAATAGGGAAAAGGTAGCCAAACTCTAACTGTAAGGTAAGACCGCCAAAAGGAATACGAAATAATCACCTGGCTTATTAAAATGTTAACTGAATGGCTTATGCTAATATATTATTTCCATTTATTTTCACGTTCAAATAAGTCAAAAATCACCCATAATGAAAATTCTTGCTAGCTGACAATTTTGTCTTTTAGCAAAGATCAGAATTCAGATTTCGATGATTTTGAAAACGATCGATGCACACAAAAAATGTAAGCCAGCGCCCTGAGTAAGATTTGATTTTAAAAGTTGTAGAAATTCATTACAGCGTTGCGTGAACATAGTGCAAATGCTATGTTTACCCGCCAAAGTCGCTAGATTATTTTGGAAAACTAATGAAGCTGAAAATGGCAACTATAATTATGTATCCTTTAGAACTTTTAATAATGAAAAGCCGATTGAGGTAGCCATCTCGAGTAAGTACTTTGCACCTTATGCTACCTTGTCTCTCACACCTATGCATTCGTTTTCGTCGTTATTGATGTGATGTGCGTCTTCTCTGCGGACACCGATTTTTTTGTAACTTTTAGCACAAAAACCATCGAATTGCGGAGTAAAATTATTCTATCTTTAAAAAAAACAGCTTGGTTTTTTTCGAAAAATCGCGTCAGTAGTCAGTACTTTGTCCCGCTCTCCTCCAAATCTCAGAGTGACCCAACAAAAGAACACACACTACCCTTGGGTGCAGCTCGCTTCAAGCCCAGCGCTCGGTTTATTCTCCGAATAGACTACAGGATACATAACGTATCATAAAAAAGTAATATATAAGTTTGGAAAAAAATCTATGTAACACTTAGCTCCAAACATCTAAATCACAAGCTAACTGACATGGGATCGTGGAACAACAGCTGGATGAAAAACCTCCCGTACATCCACTTGCACAATACAATATACAACGGTCCCCCGGACAAGACCAACTAAATAGATAACAGAATAAATTAAAAAGCGGTACGCACGAAAAAACTAGATACCTAAAACGCCTTAGAAACCGAAAAAACGTGTGAAAATAAAGAATCTTGCACATTCCCGTTCTTAGCCACTTTACTTGCCCAGCGGCCATGACGCTTAAAAAGCCGGTCTGGCAAGCTAGCATTTGCGGCAGGAGTGATGAGCCCCACATGTCATTTTCGATTTTAACATCGGATCGAAAAAGCTTGGGGAGCTCATCAAATCTGCGAAAGGCAGCAAAAGCCAGCAAGCATATAACAACCGAACGAAAATTATACTAAGAGGCCATCGAGTCCGCCTTGCAGGCAACTGACTGTTCTAACTAAAAGGCTGTGATAGGCTCCTTCTTGGTTGTGTGACGCGCCAGCAAACGCTGCGTACCGGCAAGAATATTCTTCACAAAGGAGGTTCAGTAAGGGACGGCTCGCCACCTAAGTGGTTAAACCAGGCAATGCTATGACCTGCTGAATCCAAGAGAAAAGCTCTCTTCGTTTCAGTCAATAAATGACGCAAATACATGGCAAAATGAAACGGAGATGCAGGAAAAGCTATCAAGCCATGTTCTCGGGTCTAAGGCTTCCATTTGTTGCAAGAAGAGAACCACTAGAATGAAGCACTGGGTGCTCTACTAACCAATGCAACATCCGGGAGAATGCCCAAACAAACGTAAGATACCGATTAGAGCACATTTTCCTGCTATTTCCAAGTCAAACGCAGGAAAATACTAATACAGTATTATTATTATTATTATTATTATTATTATGACTGTACCAAGTGCACTGCGATGTTCTGCCACGAATGTGGAAAATAATTTACCGTTGATGTGGAAAATGAAAGGGATGAACAGAAAAATGTGTCGCACGGTTCGTCAGATGAGAGATTTGCCATTGAACATTGCTTTGAAAGAGGATTTCGTTATGATACTATTGTTCAGTTTTAGATAAAAACCATGGTATTTCATGCGTGAGTATGGGTTGAGAAGAAGAAATGAGTTCCATTCAGAGCACGAAGTTTGAGAGATGATCAAACGTGAAATCGAAGGCCCTTCATCACTTTTTGGATATCGTGCGATGTGGAACAAGCTACAGTGTTGCTTTCCCTAGAGACATGGTCATGGTTTACAAGAGTTTGATTTACAGGCATCTACCCTTCGAAAGGCCAGGAAGCTTCTTTGTCGATCATTCATCTCACGAGGTCCAAACCCAGCTTGACATGTAAACGGATACGACAAACTGAAGCCTTACGGCTTACCTATACATGGCTATGTGAATGGATTTTCCAGGAGAATATTGTGGCTCAAAGTATGTAAAAGTAACAATTATCCCGTGATTCAAGCCAGTTTTTCCTCAATGCAGTGGAAAAAAGCAGACTGCAACCAATGTTATTGCAAACAGATTGTGGTCTGGCTGCCTTACAGTGCCTTTTATCCGGTGAAACGGTTGCATATCGTTGTCCATTTTCACATGCCAATCAGCACATCCAAAATTGGTGGTCACATAGTGAAAGAGGCTTCACTGTGTTGGTCATAGATTTTCTAAGGCACTCGTGATTGAAGGAAAGCTTACTCTATGTAACCACTTGCACATGGATGGGTCTGGTTTGTGTTTTCTAACATTCTGCAATTTGAACTTGATAAAGTGAAACATGAATGGAACAGCCATTTCATGAGACAGCATTGCACAGTGCCTGGTATTCCAGATAAACTTCACTACTTGCCTCACACTCATGGATTTGATCATTGCATATTAACTTTATCAGCAGATGACAAAGAGAATGTGCTTGATCGGAGAGAAATTTTTAACGAGGCAGAAATTGCTAAGGAGATTGATGATGAGCCCCACGATTTTGCCTCATATAAGGTAACCCGGGTTCCAGAATCTAGCAATTTTTGCTTGTGGAATCCGGTCCACAGGGCATTGAAATCCAGAATCCAGATTTTGGAGTGAAGAAGCCCGCTAAAGAATGAATCAAGTCAAGAAACAATTTACCCCTTTTCGCATTCATTCTCGTCTGTGATTAAAGTTTGGCTATTAAAGGCCTCAGAATGTCAGAAAGGATTAAGAGAGCATTGTTGGGTTCAGGCATACTTGATATTTCCTCATCTGATATATCTGGAATTTCAATGGCTGGAGAGATTTTCATAAACCCCAAAAATGGAACCTTTGCGCATTTTCAGTGCATAAATCAGCATTTACTGCAATTTCATCACTAAAGAAGAGGCCATAGAAGGTTGGACTCTGTTTTCATGTTATTATTGTTGACCATGCGCTCATCTAGTTATGTGGAAGTATCAATAGCATTGGATGTGACTTGGATGCAGTTTGGTGATCGATGAAGCGGTTTCAGAGGGAGAAACGTGAAAGTCACCTGCATGTGAAGGGTGTACAATATCAAACACTGATCGATTAAATATGCTGTCATGGTCTGAGGGTACGTCGATTAAAGGCTTTTCCTATACGAAGTCTGCGATCATTCATCTCCCCGTCTGCCTTGAAGTCTGCTTCTTTACAAACGTACAGATCAACATTAGAGTACGGTTTTGCTAGTTCCTGCTTGTATCTAGCAAGTGTGAAGTTATTTTGACTGCATGGCATTTTTTCTACCACCTTCTGATCTGGGTATAATGGAATGTAATTCTCCTCTACATAGAAAATTGATCACGATCGGAGTGCTTCTTAACAGCATCCTTGCATAGTTTTGCGGCCCCCTCGTCTTTCCTAACTTTTAAAGCCTCTTTACTTCCCATCTGTACAACCAGTTTGCAGTCTTCACCTTCGCTTATCATGCCTTGATTTATCACAACCCTATTGTCTACAGTCTTTTTTGAATCTGCTGTTGTGTTTTTGCTTTTCCATTTTAATCCATTGTGCGGCTTGCCAAGGCCTCTTCGTTCTTCACTTTTACTTGTATTGTACTGCGATAATGACATCATTGGCAAAGCCTTTTCTCCCTCTTCACTTCTTCTTTAAGTTAATGGTGTTAATGTTATTTGTGCCCACGGCCGAGCAAAAATGTCTCGTGACAAAACATTTTTCTCGATTTGCGAAATTTTTGGACTAAGGAAAGATTCTTGGGTTGTAGACTACTTTCGACTTTCGTGAAATTTATTTGTGAATTTATGAATTAAACCAGGATTTCAAATTGCTTTTTCGATTTGACAAACTTTTAAAAGCGATTTGTCTATGAGATATTGATTCTGAATATTTTTTCGGGTTTGCACAATATTGTTTTTTAGATTGTCCCTTTTCGGCTTCCGTAATAAATTGTTTATAGTATATCGTCTTCGCGCTATATCAGTTTGCATGAAAACGCTAATTTTCCTTATATAACACCTTAAGTTTGCCGTATCTTGTTCTTTAACTGTGATTATTTATTAAACTGATAATTAATAAACACTTATTTTGTAGATGGCTTCTCAAAAACAAGATTAAAAAGTTGCGTGCGGATTTATTTACTCCATTAAAGAAGCTACAGAATCTGTAAGTCAAGAAGCTTGTATATCGATCTTCTTTAACTGGACAGGATTTTAACTTTTCCTTTAAATTTTTCCAATTTTTGTTGTTGTTTTTTTTTTTTTTTTTTTTTTTCATATCTTTGGTCCCCGGGGAGTTAAGTGCTCTTTTATCCTTGCAATCTGGTTGGCTCTTATCGGTGCGATTTATTTACGAAATTGCACCATAGCTACCAATTCTATTTCAAGGCTTGATTTAAGAAACCAATAAAATTAGAAGAAAATGAAAGACAACTTTTGCAACTAAAAGCAAACATACCCAAAAAAAGGGAAAACAACTGACTAAAAGTCTGGCCTCCAAAAACAGATACGAAAGTTTGAACCGGAGCCCCATAGTAACGGCCTTCTAGAGGAGTTTGACGCAACATTTCATAAGACAGAAGGAGATTACAAGAATGATAACTTTCTTGTAATGATTACTGCTGTCGACGAATACCTAACAGGGAAAGATAAAAACGCGAAATTATTCTTGAGAGAGGTTTTAAAAGTTTAAAGCAAGTTCTTGGGGCAAAAGCTCGACAACTCTAGCAACAAGAAAATGAAAGACAACTTTTGCAACTTTTTACAAACCAGCTCATAACTGGATCAATAAGATATTTTTTCAGAATAAAAATCCTGTATTTAAGCGACTGAATTCTGTGATTCCAAAATAGCTATAATAAAGTGGCAATTGAAATTCGTTACGTGCAATTTTGGTTGAGATTGAAGGAAGAAAGTTGGGATTGAATTGATTGACAGGAAAGTCGCGGGAGCACAAGAAAAAAAAAATGCTGGAGAAAGTGAAAGAATGAAAACACGCAACGAAGCAAAAAAAAAAAAAGGATTGAAAAGTACAAAACTAGGTCCTGAAAAAAAATCGCGACAGGTCGTAAGAAGTAAGCGGAAGATTACGAGCGTGACAGCCTTCGTGTACTGGTTACTGCAATTAAGCTATACCTAACCGAGAAATTAAGCAAACGTTCGATGTGTCACAACAGAGAGTTTAGAAGTTCGAAGCAACTTCCTGGAGAAACACCCCTAACACGCCGGCAGCAACGTGAAGGCAAGCGGCCGAGCAGCTGCCTAGTCTCTAAGGCACTCTTTGCATTTAAGGACCATTACTCCTTCAAGATGTTTGAACAAATTTAAACGGAACCTGGAGACCCATTTATTTTTGGCTAGCCTTTGAAATATTTACTCGTGTTGATTAATCCCAAATTGCACTCGAAATCATGTGACAAGCTAATCCACTTATTTAGATCACTATTTTATATAAACAATTAAAGATTATGACAAGGAAACGGCACATAGAAAATGTAAATCCAAGAGAGGAATATATCAAATTGCTTAACAGCAACAGATCACCAGACAAAATACTTTAAATTAAAATCCAGAAAAAATCTTCTTATAGGGACTTGGGTAACAACCAGATAGAGGAGCTACCGCCAGGAGTCTTCAATAAAAACACCGAGTTGACTGAGCTGTAAGTAACACATTTTTAGCTTCATATTCGATACCATCGATTCTTATTTATTGTAATTGATAGTATCTATCACTACAAGTTTTGATACATTTATAAGCAGCTAGCTTTTTAATAGATAGAAACCTTTCCCTGCTAGGGTTATGCGTCAAACCTTAAAATGAGACAAAAAAATTAAATTAAACAAAAAAATATTTAACTCGTAAGACAGTGCTCGAGCTTATAGAGGGCGAAGTCAACCATGGAAATGGATTGTTTGTGGATGGACAGAGTTAAACAAGCAAAAATAAATATACTCATTAAAGAATCCTTTCAGTTTCATTGTCGGTGCTCCTTGATATGTAAATCCCATTTCTAACCCCCCCCCCCCCCTCCCCTTCCTCTGATTAACGTGTTTTATTTTAATGCGCGTAGCTAGTATGCAACCTTTTCCAAATGTAGGGAAGAGTTCTTGGTTCTCGTAAGCTGGTTCCTTCGTAGACCAGTGCCTCAGTCAAAGAGAACGGGATTTAAATACCTCCCCATTTAATGGTAAGACAAAGTTTTCAACACGCATAGGTTTTTAGAAGGTAACAAGATCAAAAAGTTCCCTGACGATTTGTTTTCCCAATCAGTGAAGCTGAAGTGGCTGTAAGTGAAAGTGGTCCTCTATATCAACTATTGACAAGTGGCACAACACACATTTTAATGCAAATAATGCATATTCCATTTTCATCAAGCAGATCCTTGAACCCTAAATATCTGCGTAGCATATAAACTGATTGCAAACGCCCACAATCAGTGACTGATTGAAAAGATGAATGACTAAATCTTAGGGGAGACAAGAAGCCATCAGGTGCTCCAAAGGCCAAGCCAAATGTGTTATGCAGTAAGATTTAAACAAGGGTGGTATTGAATTCGAATGAACTGAACTAGAACAACTTTCGAGTTCACTGAGTACTTGTTAATTCCTAAATTATAAGCTTTAGACAGGCAATCGGTTCAAATAATTTTATTTCAACTGATTCAGATTAGAGTAATTGTAGCATTTTTATAACTCTTCTGCTCATACAGACAACTCAACAACAACAACCTGGAAAAGATACAGAAGGGTTTGTTTGACGGTTTAACAGCATTGACGCGCCTGTGAGTTTAGGAAAGGAAACTTTCAATACAAAAAAAAAATAGTAGCTAAAATTATTTTTTAAAACAAGCGGAACCTCTGCAATGAAGGCGGAGAATTATGTGTTTTTGAGTAAGGAGGGAAAGCATGAAAACGTATCTCTAAAGATGGCCATACGCTACGGTGAAGGCTTTTTTCATAATGGCGGGCGTGATTCTGACTCATTTGAATTATGCAAATAAGCCATCCTGGCTCCACTTTTGATCAAAACTTCTATTGATAGTGAACTTGTGGCGAAGGTCAGAAAGGCTCATTTGCATTTATATGCATTGTTATTGGATGAATGAGCGAGTTAATGCGCAAGGTGGTTGTTCCAAACACTAAATCAATTAATAACAGCAGTGTTGCACAAATGAAACACAGCAGGAAAACGAGGTTGCCAGCTTCAAAATTATCGAAAGCTATCAAAAATCAACTTAAAAAAAGGTCAAGATGTTGATC
Source organism: Pocillopora verrucosa (assembly GCF_036669915.1). NCBI lineage: Eukaryota > Metazoa > Cnidaria > Anthozoa > Scleractinia > Pocilloporidae > Pocillopora > Pocillopora verrucosa. Next base: position 5,392,881 of record NC_089312.1, read on the forward strand.
AGTATTATGTAATACTAATATAAGTATTGGAAACACACCCAAATTAGACGATGCAATTACAAATTTAACTAAATAAAAAGGATTGTCGCATCATTCCAACTTTTATTCAGATGGCTGCAAGACAACAGAATTGAAACGCCGCACGAACAAGTTTTCAAAGATTTGACTGAATTGAACGACCTGTGAGTTTAGTCAATACAATACAATGTGTTTATAAAAGTGTTGGCTCTTTATCAATTTTCTGTTTCTTATATCAGAAATGATAAAAGAGGCCAAGTGACCATGTCACAATCAATTGCAACATGGCAATCCGAAGACGATTGTACATCATAAAAGGCAGGTTTACCGAAAGCTTATAGCGTCGAAATTCACTGGTCTCGGGTTCTGACCAGTGGGCGTTCCTCATTAGTATTGGGTTGCACTACTCTACATCATTTTCCTCCCATCCGTTGGTATTACTTGAGTAAAGAGCATGAAATCTATCCACAGTAGCTTGGTGCACTTTCATTATAATTATAATGTTACAGCAACATAACATGCTACAAGTGCTTGTGAAACGCAGCGAAAGAATTCGTGTTTTCCAACTGTTTCACTTTTTGTGGGATTACATTTCGGATGGCGTTATTTTTTTTTTGAAAGACTAATGCATTTTACCTTGAAACTTTCAGGGATCTGTCTAATAATGAAATCGAGGGTCTCCCTCAAGAAATCTTCAGCAGTCTGGCAAATCTCAAAATACTGTAAGTCAACAAGAAAAACAAATAAAAGAAAATTAAAAGCACGACGAGAAAAAATTTTCTCTCTAAAATTTGTCGAGCGGCAAAAATTTCCGCGTTTCTGTCTGAATTTCAACGCACATATACAAAAATAGAGGTTTTGAACTTAAAATCGAGTTTTCATTAAATGTTATCACTCCAAATGTCCTTCGAATTGATCTAATTAAAACTGTTCATTAAAACGTGTCTCACTGAATGAATGCAAAACACGCATATTTATATTACACAGATATGTAAGCATATCGTTATTTGGATCTTATCGGTTGCCATCATTATCTACGGGAAACCAGTTCTTTGCAGTTAAAGGTAGTGTGTGTTTAACTGTTGCAGGCTTTTATCAAACAACCAACTAAGAGATTTACCGCCAACGGTATTTGCTAACCTAACCAAGCTAAAGACAATGTGAGTAGTAAAAAATGGTTTGAATGACTGAATAGTTGTAAAGGAGGATTATCCTCTCTTGTTAATTAATGGTCGATTGATCGATTCATGGAATGATGAATTTTTGGGATAAAAAAAAAAAAAGAAAACGAAAACATTTGCAGCACATCTCAAAAGATACCCAATGTAAAGTACGAAGATGTAGTTGTTTAGGGGGACTTTCTAAGAATTGCTTTTGAATTCGATAATTCTGGAGCTATTGAGGTCAAAGACAGATTCATTCAGTTGTTTAATAAATTGCCAAAATAAATCGAAGATTGCTCTCGTTTTTCTTTATTCCCTATCTGATCAATCTAAAAACCTGTGCCACCCTATCAACCAATCGGGCACCAAACTAAAATCCAAACGTCACTTGATAACTCGCATTTTCCGGCGCGTGAGGCTTTGTGCTTGAATTGTTTGTACTTTTAATGTACACTGGTTCCTTAGCCTCCCTTTGCTCTGATTGGTTATTGCGATTACTCCGGCTCTTGCTTTAAGACACTCACTCAAAAGGTACTCTAAGTACCGACCACTGATATAACATTCAACGTTTAAATTAAAAGAAAACTGGCCAAGAACATATCTGTGATTTGCAATTCAATAGAAAAACTGAAAAGAATGAGATAAAGGAGCTGCATCCTCAACAGTTTCGGGGACTGGTAAAGCTGTTTGACCTGTGAGTAGTTCGTTAACATTTATGTATTCCACAAGTTTTGAATCTAGGCATCTATCAAAAGTAAAAATATATTATCGTGCAGGTAACATATTTTGGCCTGACTGCTGAATTTGTTCATTACTGCAAGCGGAATAATGTCTACTCCGATCCACCTTTTCATGTTTTTAAGACATCCTTTCATTTCCTGGAATTTCTGATTTTAAGTCATGCTGAGGGTCTATGTAGGACCTTTTTTCTTGATGCTAACGATACATCACGCGAGTGGCTTTTCAGTACCAAGTTTATTTTGTTATACATCCTTGGAAATTTTGCAATTCATGCCTGACGATACGCCTTAAAAGAAATCTCCTGATTCCCAGCCCATCAATTATCTTTCTCCAAAAATTTCTCGTAATAATATTGCAATACGTTGGTGAGCATTCTCATGATCCCTTTGATTCCTACGAAAACGATTACAAATGCCCCGTTCTCACGCCGGGCTGGCGCGTGCCGTGAAGTGGAACTTTGTCGCCCGCTGTTGTTTGAGATTGTACAGCGGAAATGCGAATAAAAGTACAAAGCAGTTTTCAAAATGGCGGCTGAAAATAGCATTTTGAATGCTATTGTGGCTCTTCGTCCTTTACGTGATGAAGTCGATAATTTCTTTTTGTTTGAAGAAGAAGTAAAAACAGCTCTCACTTCAATTTTTGAAAAAAACCGTGTGGGCCAAAGCTCTTTGAAACGAGCTAAAATGTCACAAATTCCAGCGACAGCACTCCTGGAAGGAGAAGTGAAGATGTGGCTTAAGATGCTCCATAGGCGCCTCAGTCCAAGAATGAAGGCCCGAAGCGCTTGGACTGTAGAGTTTAAAAGGGCGATGTCCTCGGAAATATTTTCCTTAATTTTACAGATGGTTAAAAAGGCCCGTTCCGCTTATGGTGTTGTGCACAACGAAGAAAAACACACAGATATAATCTACTATAACAGAGAGAACAGACTGATTCGAGATTTTGCCCAGTTATCTGAGCTAAGCAGAGACTCAGTCCGAGAATTCCTTATTAAGCAGAGTAAAGGAACAAGAAAAGGAACTTCAAAAGTTTCCATAACTTCTGAAACGCCTTTCACCATCACATTTATTAAGAGGACACAGCAAGTGGTGGGTATTGTCTCAAGTCTCTATATGCACCATTGACTTGGTTTTCAGTTTCTAAGCCCTCTAGATAGTCTGGGTCAATTTCATGAACAGTCCCAATGTCAATCTTTTTTAACTGTTCTACAAGGTTACTATAAGTTAGAAGCTTTGGAACCTTACAGCCTTTACAAATTAAAATACTTGTTCTTTTCCCTGGTTTGCCTTCATTTGATTTCATTGAAAGCACCAGTCTTACACTTTTGTACTTTCGTTTCCCCATTACACCACTTGCATAATATGTTGCAATACTTCGAACAATGTTGTCATCTGACTTTTCAAATTCTAACACACTCTTCTTATACTCTTTACAAACTATTCTATTGGTCAACTGCTTGTTCTCTGTCACATATTTTGTTAACTTATCTAACTTGCATCTCTTTTGCAGAGTGTCAAACATTCCCTCGAAACAGGCTGAGGAATGTTCATTTGAGCTCCCATGAATTTTGGCAGCAGCTTCAATGGTTTCATGCCTCCTTTTTCTTGCGGTCCTTGGTCCCAGTGTTGATTCTCCATTGACAAGTGCAGTAGGGCTTCTTGTTCGTGCCTGAGATACCTGTCCCTGTGACTAAAATATTGCTAAATTAGACACTGGGTAGTAACACAATTATTTAAATTAGATGTGGTTGGATGATAACAAAATAGATATTTAGCCAAATCTTACATTCAATACGTTAAAGTTTACAATTTAGAGACACTGTCATTTATGACAGTCTTTACTGACCAAATGAACACAGGCACTCGCTCAGGTTTCTTGCATAGGTACCGGCATAGAAGCCTGACCATGGCTGTCATTCTGGCAATGGCTCTGTGTTAAGTGGTTAGTTCACCGAAATTGAACTTGCAAAATATTTTTTTTTATTTTTACAAAATTGAATATTTTTCTGTTCACATTATTAATAAAATTTGGCATAAAATTAAACCTCATCCAACCACTAATCAATGCAAACCTACAGACTTAGTTGGAGGTTGCGCCCAGCAGTTTTTTGCTGCATACTTACTGGTACTGGTAAAACAACCACAATAAAGAATCAAGAGTATACTCACATGAATATTTTCTAATTCATTTGTTATGTCTTTGAAGTGTTCCCTGACTGTGGCCAACTGAAAGCAATTATTATACAAGTGATTTCATAAGCACTGATTGTTTAATTTCAAGTGTCATTTAGAGTTTAAACACATAAAAAGCTTTTACCCTGTCAAAATTGAAATTCAAGCCTCCCCACACATGGACCTCCACCACTTTCCTATAACCCTTTGTTACAATATTCTCTGATATTGAAAATAAAAATCTTCCCAAAACATTAATACTGGACAAATTTATCTCACCTTTTCTTGGGCTCGCTGGACTTTTTTGTACTCTGCCGATAGCTTGCGATTTCCATCAACAGCTTTCTCCCTTGCAACCTTGCGAGCTTTCATGAATTGAGCCAAGTTAAAGCGCGTGTTCTTTGTGTGCGGCATCCTAGAAATTAACTCATAAAAAACTAAGGAAAGAAGGCAAAATTAGGAAAACAAAAATCATAGAGCTTTTGTCAAGGCTTTGAAGTTTCGGTTCGTAGCACAAATTCTCGGATAAGTAGAGAAACTTAAAAAACTATCCTAGCCAAAAATACGATAGAAACGACAAATAAACCTTACCTTTTCTTTTACTATTTCCTCTACTGTCTCTTGCTAAGCGAACATCGAAGAAACCATGGCATATTTAGTATCAAAATGACGGGAAAACTGTGTACTTTCAGCACATTCGAGTTTTGGCGCCTTCGGACTAACTCCAGGACCGCTCGGAGGCAGTTTTCAACAGGCGTTAACTCAGTTCCAGGCTTCTCTAAAAACCACACGGTCACAAACGCCATATTTGTGGACGCTGATTGTTCCGCTTCAGAGCGCTCACCAGCCCGGCGTGTCTTTAATCCATTATGTCCAACATTCATTTCATTTGTTTCCTTTCTTCACTAGCTATCTATCGGGGAACAAACTCAGATACTTCCCACAAGGAATTTTTAAAGGCTTAAAAGAGCTTTTGATTATGTAAGTAGACTATGAAATTCTTCAAGTGAGTAATAAGCTTTGAAATAACCTATAACGATCATGACATTTGAATGCATTTAATTTCACCTTTAAATGATTATTTACACATCGATGTCGAAATATTTTACCTTCCCTGTTACTCTATATGATTAAGTTTCACTTTCTTTTTGTTAGAGAAATTGTTGAAAACGAAATGAGTCATGTCTCCATCGACAACTTCAAAGAAATTAAACAGTTAAAAATTCTGTGAGTGTTATAATTAATCAAGTGATGACCAAGTTGTGAAACGGACCTTGTTACCTTAAGGTGTAATATTTCACAATTGAAACATTATGAAAACACTTCAAATCGATGCTTTTATTGTAAAAACATTTTACGTTATCTGCAACTCACTGGAAATGCTTTCCTGACAGCAGATTGATTATTTGCTGAGTGAGAGTAAGTTTGTAAAGAAACTTTAGTGCTGCGTCGGCGCAGGGCATTTCAAGATATTTGGTGTCATTCTACATCGAAACTCTGATTGGTTGAGAGCGTACAGTCAATATACAAAAGCGTGTGAAGTTGACATGATAACCGATATATCCATCAGGTATTGGGTTATCATGTGGAGTTCAAAGTCTGACTAGTTTCCAAGCCCCTCGTCAGTGTAACGTCCTGAAACTTTTGCAAAGTCAGAGAGAAATGTCTTCTTTCCCAGAGTTTTTTAAAAACGTACATTAAAACAGATAATGATTTCGCTTTTCCCATGATATCATGGGCTGCAAAATCCTGTGTCTGCTTTAAATGCCTCAGCCTCCGGCTTCGGCAGATAACTCAGACTTCAGCATTATGATAATATCATGACCAATCTTATCCAATATTTAATTATTATCAAGTGAGTTGGTGATGTAAATTGGCCACCCTGAATAGCCTCAAAAGCGGACGCCTGAGCATTAGCCCTTCGTACAAGAATAGAGGAATTGTAAGTTGTAGGTGGTTTAGAAACAGGAAAAGACGCTTCGCGATTAGAGGGAACCTGATCATGAAACAAACACGAATAAATTAGTTAAATGAAAGACTTCGTTGACATTGTGGGATTAAGAGAGCCTATTTGAAAGATTATTTTTTGTTGTGGAGTTTTGCGGCTTTTGATCACTGCATTTTAATCTCCTAATTTAATTTCCAGGTATATGCAGTATAACAAGATGAGGGAGATTCCATATGGTTTTTTCGATATGTTGAAGGATATACAACGAGTGTAAGATTTTGATAAAATCCATTCGCAAATTATTAGTTTTTGAGCAAAGCTACACATTTTGAGTAGACAACATTTTGGGGAAATTCAAGTTTTTGCAAAAAGAATTGAAGACTTGGATTCTTAAAAAAAATATTTTGTATAAGTCAACGGATAACTCCAGCCATCAGTTACTGATATATGCTTAAAAGCAAGTTATGTGAAGTTTTAATGAAATAACTTCAGTGGATAATATTTTACAATTGTAGGAGTCTCGACACAAATCTGATGTGTTGTCATATGCACAAGGAGGACGCCGACTGTGCTTTCACGTACAACGACGACTTTGCCAACTGTGAGAGCATGTTTAAGAATTCTGCCCCAAGGAAGAGTATCTGGGTGATAGGAGTATTTTCTCTGGTTGGTGCCGTGTTTGTTGTCACTTGGCGAGTGATCTTTAAAGAAAAGAACGTGGTTCAGTCCATCATGTTGCTCCACTTAGCAGTGTCCGATGGTTTGATGGGTATTTACCTGATCTCTCTTGGCACTAAAGATCTGTTGTGGAGAGGAGAGTATTACTTGCATGACTTCCAGTGGAGGTCTGGTTTGTCTTGTCAAATAATTGGAGCGATCTCCCTTCTGTCAAGTGAGGTTTCGGTTATGATGATGACACTGATATCTGCTGATCGGCTTAAAAACATTGTGTTTCCTTACCAAGGTGCTTCTCTGAAACCAAAGGCAACACATATCCTGTGCATCATCATATGGGCAATTGGCTTCCTTATGGCCTTTTTGCCTATGTTTGGTATTCAGTATTTTGAAGACCCATTCAGGTACCATAGTTACTATGGTAGAAGTGTGGTATGTCTGCCCTTGCAGCTTACTTCTGATAAGCCGGCAGGTTGGGAGTATTCTGTTGCTATCTTTCTCGCTTTGAATTTTGCTTTTTTCTTGTTCATCATGGGTGCTTATCTCATGATACTAGTCAAGTCTTACTTGTCTAGCCGGCGACTGGCCCGTCAGGGTACTGAAAGAGAGATACAGGCCAGAAGAGCAAACTTTAGGAGGGAAACGGCTCTTGCAAGGTGGGTGTTCTTCATCATCCTGAGTGATTGTGTGTGCTGGATGCCGGTGATAGTGATTGGTATGAGGACCATCATCGAGAAGTCTTACGAAGCGCAAGGAGACCTCGCTGTCTGGATCGCTGTATTTGCCCTTCCGATCAACTCGGCCTTGAATCCTATCCTGTACACCTTGTCAACAGAACAGGTGCGTTATGCGCTTTTAATCCATTATAAGTAGTCAAGATAATAAAATCCGTAAGTAGACTTATAATGGCTAGGTACAGGAAGGGTATGGTTTTCAGCCGACTATAGGCAGTGTATAATATTGCTCAAGACTGCTTTGTTCACTTGCAATGGACACTGACAATGTTTCAAAAGCATTGGACAACTGAAATTCGTTAGTTTCTATTTTGTCATCGGAGCTCAGCTTAAGGCAGTGAGCGAAATCTCGATTATTTTGTATCCAGGTCAGAGGCATTCTGAAGAACAAAATGGAAAAAGTCTGGAACTACTTGAAGACTGTTTTCACCTGCTGTGGTCGGGATCAGGAAGGTACGATATAATTATTAGCTCCTGATAAGAAATAAACCGAAAAACGATGTAAACCAACAGATTGCTGCAAACAAAGTTTATTGATCTATTGATTTATTCATTCAGTCACTCAGTCATAAATCAATTCACTCATGCATGCATAGAGGCATTCGTTTAATCATTTACTCGCTCGTTCGGTCCATCGTTCTTTTATTGGTCAGTTCATTTGTTGTACGAAATAAATATTTCGTGACTCGATCATTTACTTTTCTTCGTTGTTTTCTTTAAAAGGCCAAGGAGATGGGGAACAACCGAACCAACCGGGAGTAGAAGACAATGGACAACATGGCGGTGAGGGAGGTAAATCCTAACCCGTATTTCTAGAAATATCGTGAAAACTATAAACGAGGGAAATAAAGGGCAATCTGTGACTAAAAATATTTTTTTATGTCTTCTCTCTACTTGTATTTTCCCTGTTTTTTTTTTCTTTTTTTTTTAATTTTAAAATGAAATGTCTAGGAGAGGGAGAGCAAGTTAACCTGCACGGAATGGAAGAAAATGGAGAAGATGCGGGCGAGGGAGGTAAAAACCTTTCAGATGTCAGTTAACATATCATACAAAGTTCAAACGAGGGCACAGGGTTAGTCTGTGTACATTTTTTATCTACTTTCTCTTTTCAAGGACAAATTGAGGGTGAAGAAATCGAACTGGCGAGTATTGGTGTGCATCATCCACAACAGGGTAAGGCTAGAGTTTCTAATTTAATGTCAAGTTTTCAATGCTATTCTGTTAGTTTATATTGTACCTGTGTTCCTCTATGACTGAAGGATCTATGACTTTAGGATATTTTCATACACACAAATAAATTTTATCATTATCATTTTAATTACTCAACCTTTCTTGTCTATTACGTTTTAGTAGTTTGAAATTGTCGATCTCGTTCTGCGTTCGTCACAAAAAATCCTTCGTTCTATCACTTATTTGTTTCTTGGCTCGTTCACAATTTTTTTTTCTTTGCTTTCTTTAAAAAGGCCAAGGAGATGGAGAACAACGGAACCCACAGGGCATGGAAGACATTGAACAACATGGCGGCTTGGGAGGTAAGACATTTTTTCCTTCTAGTGAACACAGAACGGACATGAAAACTGTGAATGACAACACAGTGGCAATCTCTGACTATATTTTTTATTGACAATTTTTTTCAAGGGGAAGTCGAGGGTTTAGTTATCGAACTGGCTCATGTTGATGTGCGTCATCCACAACAGGGTAGGCTGAAGTTTCTTCTCTAATGTCACCTTTATGTAGATAAAAGCTCCGTACTGAAGCTTTCGTTGCTGTTCTGTTAGCTTGTTTGCCAAGACTCTACAATATGTTGTATTAATGGTAGTTTTTTTTTCCTACTTCTGGAGGGATCTGGGTCAGATGGATATTTTCGTACATACAAATCAACACAGTTCATTTACATCATTATAGTTATCCAACCCTCATCGTTCATTACGTTAGTTCTAAATTCTACAAATCTCGTGTTCTAAGACAATTTTATTAGATTTAAGTTTTGAAAAATTTCTTTGCTATTTTGTCTCCAGTTATTGTCATTATTTGAAATAAAGAAAAACAAAATAGTCTGGCTTGATTCTGAAACAATCACTAATAATGATATGTTGGAAAATAAGGTACAATATTGTTCATTAGTTTAAAATAAAAAGAAAGACAGTGTTTACCTTTTTGTTTCAAGGAGTACTTGATGAAGCCGAAAAAATCGAACCGGCACCTATTGAGAATACTGATCTAAATCAAGGTAACTTGTCTTACCTTATTTATTAAAAATGTATAGCCAACCTTTTTTTTTTTTTAGAAAATTGGTCGCTATTCTTTGTTTGTATGACAACTCATTCAGTGTTACTGTGGTAGAGATAGACAAACCTTCTAAGGTCTATTAAGCTCTCCTGCGTATCGATCAGTTCAGAGTCTCATTACCTCCCTTAGGTATTGCCAAGCTCTAAATGAAGTAAATTTTTAATTTCACAGTTGGCTTTCTTACCACTATAACTGGTGGTCAAATCAAAGAATATCAATTATCCTCAAACAGGACTAAGAGATGAAATTTTTAATGCAAATGAGCGAAATTTGAGCGCAATAAATTAAGATTTTGCATAACAGGTGGCGGCCAAAATGAACGGCAATAAGTATGAAAACATCAAGTGGAGTATAGATTCACGTAATTCTCATTTGGAAGCTTTAACATTCTTGTGCAATTCTTTCAAGAAAATTGCCAAGCAAAAGATAAAAAAGACCAAACACTTAAGAAATCCCGAAGTTTGACATGAATCTATTATGTGTAACATTACAAGTGTTTGATAACTGGTAATTGCAATGTCACGAGCACGAAAACAGGGTATTTCGGGTCTTTTATCCGTTTTAATTTGGCTTTGGGTTTGTTTCGCAAAAAGTGCAATGTTCTGTTGCGAATTTTGATGAGTCTCGATAGAAAAGAGAAGGCCATTAAATATACCCGATGCAAATTTCTTTGGCAAAAAAACAGTTTTTCATGTAATAATTACTTCCACTTTATTGTTCTATCCTCTTTGTTTCGCCGACATTTGCAAAAAAATTGTAATTTTTTCGTTCTTATTCATTTTTTCCTTTATTTGCCCTTTCATCAAAAAAACAAATTTTGTTGCGAATTTATTTGGAATACCTCGGTAAAAAAAAACAGCAACAGCAAACAAACCAACAAAGCAAAACGAAAGCAGCCAATTTGGTTTATTTCTCCAGCATTACCTCGCGGATTACCCTACAGTTATCAATTTATTTTGTGTTTTTCTTACATTTAGAGTGTCGTTAACCAGTTTCATCAAGTTAAGCAGTTGCCACAGCGCATTAAGTACCTTATCATATATGTAATTTTTACTTTGTTTTTTTAATGTTAGGAAAACGGAACAAGAGTTTGAAAAAAGGGGACGGTAAATTCAGGCATTCCACCGCAAAGAAGTAAGTGGTGAGAAGGGGGATATACACAGATTCAAATTCCTCTAGAGATACAAACTGTCCGTTTAACAAAGTTGACGGACGTTGTCACTGACAAACTAACTGCTGAATTATTTGAATTACTGACTTATTAGCAAATTAGCTAGCTCCTTAACCTACTGGCTAAACGGTTGAAAGAGTGACTGTCGCTAGCGGACTTACCTCACTGACTAACTGACTCACTAACTTCCTTACTCACTGATTAACCAGCTGACGGACTGACTGACTGAATTACTGACAAAAATGACTGAGCAACTGATAAACCAACAAACTGACTACTTGACCGACTGACTGGACGAATGCTGAACAATCGCCAGAACAACTGAGTGCCCAACCTAGCAGCCAACCGAAAGATTGATTGATAGTTTATTTTATTGACTGATTGACCGACTGATTAAATGACAGAACGGGGATTTTTACATAAATAATTCTTTTGCAAGATTATGGCGATTGAGCGTTCCTTTTCTTTTCCTTGTTTTACTTTTGTTTTGTTTTGTTTGTTTGTTTGTTTTTTTTAACAGAAAAAGGGAAAAATCAAGATCAATGCGTCAAAAGTCACCTTCGGCTACCGAAGCTGTCGATGAAGAACACACTTTTGAAGAGGACACAAAACTGTAGGCAGTTAAACTCGAGGAAATTATTATGAATTCTAAACAATCTAACGAGAAGAAATGGCAATTAGAAATCGATAATCTCGTCTTTGTTTTTTATTAAGCGTATGAGATACACGATAGAAGAAAACAGTTTTGCTAATTTTGCGTCTATTTAGAGGTAAACGAGGACTTAGTTATATTGAACCAATCTGTGTACGTTACTTAGGTAAACCAAATTTCACTCGACCTTTGGCTGTCTTTAAAAAACTCCCCAACAAAACGATTTTTTTTCTAACGATAAGTTATAAGTTTTCAGATTTAGACAATTTTATTGATGTTTTAATGGTGTATGAGTTAGTGTTTCATATCCATGACTGATATGGTCTCCATGGCCACTTCACATATCAGTGACATCATCTTATGGATCGTGTCTACAGTCACAAGAAGTTTCAGCTTTCCCTCACCTTAACAAAAACACCCATGCGGTTGATTGGGATCCTTTAAGACACCTGCTATGAGGAATCTTTTGAGGGCGAATTAAGACAGCTGGAGATGGGAAGCGCATTAAAGGAAGAATTAAGTAATTGAATTGTGTTAATTGGCTTAAAACGAGAGGATGTAATACCAAGAATTGTTATGGGAAGTCATTATCAAATATTAACTTCTAGAATGCCCTATCACGGTGACTTGGAGGTTATGTAACTAGGATGCCATTCTACCAGAATTTTAGTGTTTAGGCCGGCGGAATATTCTAAAATACGTTTCAAGAATTCAGTAATCTAGGAGTAATTATGCATTTCAAGCTAAACTGAGAGAGAGAGCCACTATGATGTACATCAAAGATTGTGCATTTAAAAGATATTGGGTAAAAACAGTGAGTTTGTGTCAGTGGAGAACTAAGGAACAGTCTGAAGTGGTTTGTAGAAGATAATCACAGTATCGCCTAAAGGAGTCGCTTCTTAGTAAGCATTTTTACGCATTGTTTAACAACGTAGTTCGGTTTGTAGTAGTGTAGGATTCTTTCTGTCTGTTAGAAAATACCGTGACAGAAGATTCCAAAGTGGTTTTCAAGAGCTTTGATTTGATGCTTGCTCATTTTTCCTTCTTGATTATGTCCTTCATTATTAGAACAATACCAGGTTTTTCTTCATATTTTCTGCAGAGTTCAGAAAATGCATGCTTTCTGACTCATTGGATTATGTAACATGTTGACCCTCATTAAAAACAAAAATAATAACCTATGTGCTTATATGAGATAAGAAAACTTTAATTAGTGAAGTTTTAGCAAATTGATCCATTGGCATATCAAAGAAGGTGCAAGTTATAATCGCACCGTTCAGCTCATAGAGGTTGATTAAAAATTTTCGTTCTTAGTAATTAGATAATAATATAAATGCTGTGTTCAATTGGATTATTACTGTCATTATTATGATAAAATAAAAATAACGAGAGGGATCAATAACACCTTGGCTATTTGAAGTTGTGTTTATTTTGTATACTTGGATATTTGATAGCGAGTGTTTACAAACAGAAAGTCAGTATGCAACAACGATGGAGTTATTTCTATTTCAGAAAGATAGCGCTTGGAGCCAATACAGTATAGTTTTAACTCGGCTTTGAACTTTGGCTATCGTCTGACAAGAGTTGAATAAGAACGCTAATTTATGTTATTATAACGTGATCCTCAAAGACAAAAGTAAATGGGCAGTCCGAGTTTTGAGGGTTTTCATGTACGAAAACAAGAATCAAACACATTTAACACTCGTATAGTATGTATAGTTTCGTGTTCAAATAAAAAAAATAACAGAACAAAACAAAACAGGAAAGATGAAAAACATAGTCAAATTAGCATAAATATAAAAATTCATACTAATTACGTTGGTGTCAGAGCGACTGCGATCATGCTTAGGTCCCTCATTGCGATCTCCGGAGAAAGGCTCAGAAGTTACATCGGCCGCCCTTTGAGTTAAAAAACGAAGAGCTTGCTCTCATACCCTTTCCAATTTCTAAAGGAAATTTTGTATTCTATTACCAAAAATGTATCATTGTGCGTGACTAGATTTTTTCGAAAATGGCCGTACGAAGAATATCAATTAATCTTTCCTAAGCATTTCAACTAGCTACGAAGCTTACCAAGAATCTCCATTTTAAAAATTCAATCACGTTTAACCAAGTTTGTTTTCTTTTGCTTTTTTACTTTTGCTGGTAGCGTTCTCAAAACAAAGAAACTGTGTTTCAGATGTAGTTAGAAAACACTTCAAAAAAAAAAATTAAAAGTCTAATGTAATTGATAAAAGCATGCTGAAGCTTTGCGATGTAAAATTTTACTTAGGAAAATATGACGGATTTCATATTAAATAATGAAATTGTAACAAAATTCTTGAACGTGATTGGCTATCACCAGTCCGATTTGAGCTGATAGGACAGAGTAGGCGTCATGCTTGTAAATGTGCAATGCAATAGGACAGTTAAAGGGACAGTTGACACGTCATGTCCGTGTAGGTTAACAGAACGCGTCGTGTGCGCGCGCTGTTATCTCGCATTTCGCCAAGTTAACTGTTGTTTCTTTTGAAAAACGTATAACCGATGTTTAGTTTCTTTCTAAAAGTTTGTAATTGTTTTGATTGATAGGTAACGGGACTGCATGTCGTCCAATTATGTCTGTAATCATACTCGTTAGTAACACATCGCTTCGCGGTCGTCCGATTTTGTTAATCACTCGTATGATTACAGACCGAATTGGACTCCACTCGGTCCTATTACTAGTATTAATCAGGACCGCCAAAATTTCCTTGAATGTGATTGCTGGATGAATTGCCCTTTTTTTAACTAATTTTTTGCAATGAATCCGATTTCATTTTCCGGCAAGTGACCGAATTGGACAAGAAATAAAATTAAAAATTCAACCTTTACAGAGTAACACTGAAGGCAGCCATTTTAATCTCCACAGATTTCTAAGTGAAAGCTGTTGTATAATGTGGACGCAAAAAGGATACTGAAAGGAAAAAAAGTAAATTGCAAAATTAAAAATACATTATGTATTCTCTTCCATAACAGAAAATCTCTCCCTGTTTATAAATTGTCATACTTAAGATCCTGAAAATCGTCACGATGGGCGTTCGCTTTAATTAACTTTGACTTCTATAAAATGAAGAGATCCAATCAATCGGATTGTGGTTTTGGTATAAGTATCTTAATGTCTCACAATGACAAGCAGTCAACGGCTTTCTCTCCAGAATTTAAAGATGTCTGAATATTTAAAATAAGAGAAGAAATCCTTAAAGTAGGTGTGATTTAACAAAAAGTGTTGGTTTCGTTTTGATCAACCCTTATCGTATCGATAGCGAAATTTGTTATTAATTAGTCTTGAAGTTCGCACGAAACAAAGTATGCATGCATCAAGATTATTTAGTGATGAGATGCCTGAGCTTGACATCTGTAATCCAACATTTTCACCATAGGTTACGGAGCAAACATGCGTGTCTGCATATACAAAGGCCGTCCGAGTATTTTGCTATAATTGAGCCAGCTTATTCTGAATAATTCTAACTTTAACGTGTCCAGAGCCAAGGTTTCGAACACAAATCGCCAAAGCATGATCATAGTTCCTTTTCGCCTCCTCATCGTGACCCTGATCATTGTGTGCGTCACCAATATTTTTATAAAGTTCTCCAACTTTAAGATGATTACGTCCGAGCTGTTTTAGGCAAATGTCCAGTGCAAGTACATGGTAGTCCATTGCTTGCTGGAAATCACTTACATTTCTGTATAGAGTACCCAGGTTATTGAAAGAATCTGCGACATCTACATGCTCAGGTCCGAGCTGTTTCAGACGAATGTCTAGTGCACGTGTATGGTAGTACTTTGCTTGCTGGAAATCAACTAGATCACTGTACACAGTACCCAGGTTATTGTAGGAAGATGCGATATTTCCATGCTCGGATCCAAGCTGTTTCAGACGAATGTCCAGTGCACGTGCATAGTTGTCCTTTGCTTTCTGGAAACAGCCTAAATCACTGTACACAGTACCCAGGTTATTGTAAGAAGCTGCCACACCTACATGCTCAGGTCCGGGCTGTTTCACACGAATGTCCAGTGCTCGTACGTGGTTGTGCTTTGCTTTCTGAAGATCACTTAGATTTCTGTATACATTACCCAGGTTATTGTAAGAAACTGCGATATCTATATGCTTAGGTCCGAGCTGTTTCACACGAATGTCCAGTGCAAGTGCGTGGTAATCCTTTGCTCTCTGGAAATCACCTAGATCACTGTATACAGTACCCAGGTTATTGTAAGAGGCTGCCACATCTACATGCTCAGGTCCGAGCTGTTTCAGACGAATGTCCAGTGCACGTACTTAGTTGTCCTTTGCTTGTTGGAAATAACCTAGATCACTGTATACAGTACTCAGGTTATTGTAGGAATCTGCGACAACTACACACTCAGGTCTGACCTGTTTCAGACGAATGTTCAGTGCACGCGTAAGGTAGACCTTTGCTTGGTTGAAATCACCTAGATCACCGTATACATTACCCAGGCTATTGTAAGAATTTGCTACATCTATATGCTAAGGTCCGAAATGTTTCAGACGGATGTCCAGTGCACGTGCATGGTAGTACTTTGCTTGGTGGAAATCACCTAGATCACTGTATAGTACCCAGGCTTTTGCAAGAAGTTGCAAAATCTACATGCTTAGGTCCGAGCTCTTTCAGATTAATGTCCAATCCACCTACATAGTAGTCCTTAACTCGCTGGAAATCACCTAGATTTCTGTATACAGTACCCAGATTATTGTATGAAGTTGCGACAGCTACATGCTTAGGTCGGAGCTGTTTCAGACGAATGTCTAGTGTACGTGCAAGGCAGTCCTTTGCTTGGCGGAAATCACCTAAACCACTGTATACATTACCCAGGTTATTGTAAGAAGTTGCGACATCTATATGCCAGGGTCAGATATGTCTCAGACGAATGTCCAGTGCACGTGCATGGTAGTCCTTTGCTTTCTGGAAATCACCTAGATCGCTATATACAGTACCCAGGTTATTGTACAAGGCTGCGACATCTACATGCACAGGTCCGAGCTGTTGCAGATAAATGTCTAGTGCACGTGCATGGTTGTCCTTTGCTTACTGGAAATTACTTAGATGACTGTTTACAGTACCCAGGTTATTGTAAGAATCTGCAACATATACATGCTCAGGTCCAAGCTGTTTCAGATGAATGTCCAGTGCATGCGCATGATAGTTCTTCGCTTGCTCGAAGTTACCCTTACATTTGTGTGTGGTTACCACAAGGAGATGGAGTTTTGCTTTTCCGAGAGCGTCGTTTGCATCACCTGAGTGATGAGTGCTCAGGTCCGAGCTGTTGTAGACGAATTTCCAGTTCACGTACATGGTAGTCCTTCGCTCGGCGGAAATCACGGAGATTACTGTATATAGTACCCAGGTTATTGTAAGAAGCTGCGACATGAGTTTGCTCAGGTCCAAGCTGTTTAAGACGAATGTCCAGTGCACGTGCATGGTTGTCCTTTGCTTTCTGGAAATCACCTAGATCACTATATACAATACCCAGGTTATAGTAAGAGGCTGCCACATCTACATGTTCAGGTCCGAGCTGTTTCAGGTAAATGTCTAGTGCACGTGCATGGTTTTCTCTTGCTTTCTGGAAATCACCTAGATCACTGTATACAGTATCCAGGTTATTGTAAGAAGCTGCGACATATACATGCTCAGGTCCAAGCTGTTTCAGATGAATGTCCAGTGCATGCGCATGATAGTTCTTCGCTTGCTCGAAGTTACCCTTACATTTGTGTGTGGTTACCACAAGGAGATGGAGTTTTGCTTTTCCGAGAGCGTCGTTTGCATCACCTGAGTGTATAATTTTCAAGGCCACTTCGAAGTAGGTCATAGCAGCTTCGTATTCACAATGGTTGAGGCACATATTTCCTAGGATCAGAAGGTCATTAAGGTAATCTTGCAAGGGAATAACACCCATTTTGCTGACTTGAGATAATTCTTGCATAGAAAACAGAGATGGCTGGATTTTAGTCTCTGGTTACTAAGAACTCAGCTAGTATCCAGCCATCTTAACAGAACAAGCTTGGTCAATAACTCCAATTTATCGACCAGTAACACGGAGCTTGCGTACTAATTTTGCCGCTGTGTTATGGTTCATAAAAAAACGAACAGTATATGCGCAGAATTTAAGGCATGACATATATAGAATTTTCTCGTAAGGCAACCCTCAAACACTCATTTAGGACTTATTTCGAAACTGCTTTTCAGACCACTAGATTTTGGCAAAGATTCTAACATGTTTTGTCCAGGCGTGTTATCTATCAGCCCTTTGAAACAGTTGTCGACCTAGTTCAACTTGTCTACTGGAAATTTGTTTCGTATGGCACATTTAGGCTTCAAAACGTTTTTATCATACTGCATTGAAGATTACAACGTTCAGGTATTAAGTTTGAGTGCAACTATATTTGATGGCTTTTCTCGCCTTTACGTAAAATGCTATAGGCTTACCCTTGCCATTCCTCCTGTTTTTCGGAACAGCTTCATTAACGAGTCGAAACGCAAGTTTCTCTGATGATTTGTCATTGTGTTCTTCGCATTATTCACCCGCTGATGAGTGAATAATGTTCATTAGCAGGGGAGGGCGCACCAATCAGTTACTGACATCAATAAAATAGCTAATTTTGTATCTACTGATTCAAGTCAATCACCTTTTTTTTTTCTTAGTTCTCATGTTGTTAACAGTTTATAAACTAAATATTGCTGTTTTAAAGGGGACCTTGTTTTGGCGTTGATCATTTCTATCCGGCTTGGGTCGAGCAGTAAGGCGGTAAGGAAAAAGTTTATTAACGCTAAAATAATACCTAAAAACTCATATCAGATATGTTTCAGATTAAAACCTCGAGACGAATACTATTGAGGATTTCGTGGAATAAGCATACTCACAAAGAACAAAAACAAATATTTTAAGATGAATGTGTTACTTATAAAGGAAAGAACTAATCTGGTTGAAAATGAATGCGTCCTCACATAAGATTATTTTGCAAAAACAAAGAAACGGCAAAAATTAAGAAAACATCAAGAGTTTCAAAAACGGTTTCAAATATACGCTTTAATGACTATTCTGGACAGGAAAAATATGTGTTGCTCATAGATATCCATGGTTAACGCAGAGCTGTAATTTTTTTGTTGTCGGGCGGCCTAGTTTTTTCTTTCATTGACTAGGAATACCGGGCTAACTTTGACATTGTTTTTTTCTACACATCTAGTTCTTTCTATTGCTACCACTATCAGATTGAAAATATGAACCGACATGGTACGTGCGCTTTCACGCGAAATAATTTAACTAGTGTTAAGTTCAACTGAGCGACAACTGATAAGTTCTTTTAAGTGCCTCCTGTTGCCATAGTGTCCTGACACTTAAACAGTAAAAAGAGGCACATGGTGTTTGGTCAAGCCGTCACCTATTGAATTAATCAGTAGCGTAAATCGTTTCCTATACAAAAAGAAATTATTAAGGATGGAAATTGGTAAAAATCGCAGTGAAAACAACTTCTCAAACAATGGAGACTGTATGAAAAGATGACCGTAATAAGAACCTTTTGTGCAAAATTAATATTAATTTTCCGACATTCGCTCCCTTCAAAGACATTAATAGCGGGATCTGGCTCCATGAAACAATTCCCCATAACACTGATTAGCAAAGTTAAATTGGGAAAGATGCACATTATGATAAGATTTGTTTCGAGTAATACCTTCAAAAAAAAGAAAGCAAAAGTGAAACAACTTCTCGCATAAACAATGTATGGCCTGCATGCAAAGAAGCAATGCCGATTTCATTTCCTCTTTGTTTATTTTCATTCCATACCTCTTTATCATCGATTGTATAATTTTCTTTTCTTTTCCCGGTGAACCTACAAAAAACCCCTTCTATCAAGGTCTTCAAATACAGTACTTTACTTATCGAACTACTTCAATCATGCTAGTTCAATTTCTTGTGGAATAATCACGGCAGCCGATCAGAACCGAGGGCGATTTTACGGAAAGCCTCATCATTTACTTAACAACTATTCACGGAAGTATAGGTGGCTAATGAGAGATATTTACATAGGCGCACGACGGCGAAGTAAATATCCACTGCTCACCACCAATACTGAGATGTAATAGTATTAGTATATACTAAAACAGAGAGATAATATAGCACAAAAATATGATTTCAAAAGTGATTAGCAAAGGATAATCGGAATTTGAGTAGCCAATCAGAGCGCGCCTTTAACGCTATCCAGTGTTTCAGTATATAATAAATAGAGAATACATGGGCGCGCATAGTGAAGAGAAATTCCACATGTAAAAGCAACCATGTATTATTTTGTTTATCATGCAAACACAATAGCCCTTTACTGACTAGAAAATAATACAGTAGGTTTGCCCACTCAAGAATAAACATTCGTTGAATCACTACAGAAAAATATACAAATTCTCAGTTATTGACTTAGTCCCTACCAAAAGAAATCTTTCAGGTAAATGACCAAAATCGGCCCGTGGCAAATCTTCCAGTTGTCTTTTTTCGTTCTCAGCCGCGAGAAATGACTTTACCAAAGACTGAATACGTAACTTTCGGTTTTTATTTACGTAGTTTGGTTTTCTTTCTCTTCAAGGGAAGTTTGAACATCACTGTCTTAAAGCTACGCGGATTTTTCAGTGTTTTAGCACCCATAATCCAAAAACATTGAATGACATTGATGAATTATTCCTTTTTCAGAACTTATGCGACAACAAGCCCTGTGGTGGAATCAGATGCCGTCCGTTGTATGGATCAAACGGATATACATGTGAACGCACTTCAAGAATCATTGAAAAAGATAACGTTACTTTCAATAAAATTTATTATCTTCCACATTATTATCTTACAGATAATAACACTGATAATAATAATTATTATTATTATGACATTGATAATAATATTATCAATAATAATAGTGATTTGATTTGATATCCATAACACAAATTTAACCGTCAAGTCTCCAAAGCCGAGACTGCGTGGACTCAAATTTGAATAACATGAATATTAATGACACTGATACTAATAATACCAATAATACAACTGTAAAAATTATATTTATAATAACCTTCATGAGGTTTTTCAAAATAAAAGTTCATTTTTCTTAAGTTTAATTGGTTTCACACGGAAACATCACAGTCAACATGGAGGCCTCAGTTACAAGGCAGAGTTTATTTGGCCATCAAAATCTTTTCTTCCCTATTCCATCTCTTTCTCTTTATTTTTTTTCCCCTTGTTTTGTTTCCCCTTTTCCCGTTCAAGTTAAATGAAATCAGTATTGTAATCACGTATCAGTTTGAATCGAAGTCCGGTCCAGTTTCCTGATGAAGCCACTAACAATGATTTAAGCTCGCTGGGGTTGGTATCGCTGAACGATGTTATTCAGCTGGTGAAAATAATTCAGCTTGATCTACATATAACTTATAATTGGATTTGGCTCAGTGACAAAAAGCGTCCGCGATAATAAGCTTTAGACGAAGTACCATTGGCAAAAACAGAATGAACAAGAGCAAGCGATCAACATCTCATATTTTGTGCGTCTTTTCAGCTTTTCCTTGGCTCCAAGTCAACCCAAATAGAGTATGCTTCGGTGCTAAAGATGACTCCTATGGAGCATTCACTGTCCCTTACGATGGCAATGTCGTATCCTTGAGGCTGGTTTACATTTCAGGATTTGTCTCTTGCCAGTACCATACAATGCCTCAAGGAAGTCACTGGGGATGTACAAAGGAAAGTAAACTAACAACCCTGGTGACAAATGAAAGAAACGAAGTGATTTTTCCACGCTGCAATGATCGTAAAATTTATTCCTTAGCTGGCTATAACTACAACTCGCCAGAATTGATATTCAAATTACTCGCTCCTCCTCTGAAAGTGTTCTCTGGATATAAATTTCGCATATGGTACAGGCAGGATTTACTCAACTCTTCCGAAGGTAACAACGATGGCCAGACATGCGCTAAGGTGTATGTGCTGATGAA